>NW_019103904.1:0-212780 GCF_001856785.1 Myzus persicae
GCATGTTATATATTGTTAATATAGTGTCGATTACGAGAAAAATAAGTACCCATATTCTATATTAAGTTATAATTTTAGCTATGAACACCTTAGTCTATGTGACTATGCCCGACCATAGTATAATTCTAGTTTAGCCAATACACGTAAAACGCATATAATCAAAAAAATTCGGAAATAATCCGTGTGTTACCTATAACCGTTATATAGGTACTTTTATTGTGTGTAATTTGTATCCTGTAAAGAGTACCAATCAATTTTCATTTTCCACAATGTAACAATGCTATATCATAAGTCGTGTAAGAAATATTTTGTAATAAAGAGGAATTAGGAATATTTATACTTAAATCCCATATTTTAAAATAAATATTTATTATATGACACTTCTGAATAAAGAAAACTTATAAAAGAAAATAAATGTTTTCCCGCTAAAGGTTATTATTTGTATTTTATTCGGAAAAGACTTACCAACCCAAACTAATGCGAAATTGTATTTCAAATCAAAATTCAAAACTCTATTTATAAAAAGTTTAAACATCACCATCTAATACGTTATGCAACCGTAAGTACCTACTTATTCCTAAAAGTTCTTTTCTACGTCATTTTTCTTTTGAGTACGAAAAAAATCAACACTGTGTAATACGTATTTCAGACATTGATCTATATTAAAAATGTGAGTTATAAGCTAATACCGTGGCAAATACAGTACAACACATATCAATACATATGGTAGCTTTTATATACTTATAAATAGTATACATTTTATGACTAGAAGCAGAACAAAATTATATTACTGAGAAAAAAGTGTTGAGTATTATTTTGTCATAATAGCTCTAAAAAGGTTTTTTCCAGAGAATTAAAAATACTACGACGGTGTAAACTCAAAGAATGAATACAAAAATTGTAAAAATTGTAAATTAATTTTAATAATAACAAAAATTGTAGGTACGTCAATAATAAATAAAAACCAAAAGTTGATAAGATTTCCGACCAGTAAAGTTTCGTATACTAATTCAAGTCATAATCATATCACTCACGTAAGTTACCATTAATACGCCAATCGGGAATCGGAATGTTACCTTAACTATTTAATTTTTAAATTTAAAATAGTTTTTACTGAAGTTAATTATCATTGTTATCTATGGACTACCTATAAACTAATACTCATTAATTTACTAAAATAATTTTAAAAATGTTTAAATTACTTCTGTTAACAAAACCAACAAATCTAAACTGTGTAGGTATTGAATGTTACAAAATCTATTAAAAAAAATTTCACAAAATTAGGATAATTAAACTACATTGATAATAATAAAAACAATAATGTATTTACTAGTTATCGATTATGTAGCAGCAGAAAGTATATTTAGATTTAATACATACATTTTATGATCTATAACAAAACTATATAGCAATATTGCAAAACAATTAATTATTATTTTTCTCAAGGTAACTAATACTGGGTAAGTGGAAGTTCACGTTTAAATTCTTCTAGATAGCGCTAGTGAATACAATTAATAATAAAACATAGGATAAATAAATTCATTCGTATACCTCACCAAACAAAAATAAAAACTAGAGATCTACATTGCTGTATAGTAATTTTTGAATGTAGCTCACCATTGATTGGTGTTTGAAATTAGGTGTTAATTTCGAATTCAATGGACCACTATTACAATTATGGGATTTTATTAATATATTTATACAACTATTAGTAATATAGTAGGTAAAAATAATTTTTCCATACAGATATTCCATATGTACATTATCAATTAGGAATTATAATATAATATTATTTTATCACTGTTAACTTAAAAGTAGTTATTTTATGAATTACAATAAACATTTTGATTTAGTTAAAATTACGGAAATATTTTCGTTCTCCACCGTTTTTTGTAAGTTTTTCAACAAAATTAAATTGTCTAAGAAAAACCATCCGAAATGATGAAGATTGTATCAAATGTTTGCTCTATAACGTGACGACGACGTAAAAATAAAAACATTTCATCGCTATACTTCAAAACTAAAAACGTATAAAAGAAAAATATGTCTGGTATAAAAATTAATTAACTATCAAAATTTATTAAGTCAATATCTAAGTAAGTACCTATATTATTTTAAATTAATAAAAATTATCTTTTGGTTACATTTTGGAGTATTTTAATATTGTTACTTAACAATATGAATATTTTAGTAGCATGATTTGAAAATATTTATACCTACATGAGATGTGTTGTGATTTTTTTTCATTTAAAAGACAGTTTACAATCTCTAAAAAATATTACAACAAGCAAATACGAAAGTTTATTTTAAAATTTAAATCTTTATCTTAACATTTTTAAATGATTTATTTAAGCAAACTATTTTGTATACATTTTAACAATTAACAACAATATTTTAGAAGTTTATTAATTTAATAAAATAACAGTTTACAAGTTTAACAAACATCACTAAAATTTACTTAATTCATTAACTTGTAAGTCCATAAGCTTAACTCAAAATTAAGTTAAAAGAAAAACAAAACTATAAGACTTTCTGGATTTTTAATTTTTGAGAAAATTGAAGTGAACTAATTTTATATACATGAATATTTAATATTATTAAATAATATTAAATTATTATTAAGTTAACTCATATTATTACTTATTGAAAAATTAAAAATAGAAATTTTTATAAAATTCTGCTCACAAATAACCTAGATTATTGCAAAAAATGCATACCCACGTACAATATTAATACTTTATAATATCTTCTATAGAAATAAATGTACCTACAATGCGCGCGCAACTGTGTAACCGATCAATCACGACAATTCACGAGTCATGACCTATCTCAGAAATGCATTTTAACCATAGTATTAAAAACCTCCATCGCACAATTCTCCAATTTATTTAGCGATTTTTCAGAAAAAAAATATATACATTTAATAGGTAGGTACTTCAGTCTTCAAAATTCTAGTTCAGTTTTTAGAAATATGAATAAACATAATAATTGTAATTAAATTGATTACCTCCAAACTCCAATTTCCATGATCGTAATAAAAATAAAATGAAAAAAACCTCTAAAAACTAATAATTTATTATTGATTCCCTAAGAATCTAGAATACATTTTTTATACAAGTCTAAATTGACATATAAGTCCAGATAGTTTTACTTTTTACAAAATTATTCTTCATTATTTTCTTTTGTATTAAATTTTTTTGTTTTTCTTAAACTATCTATTAGTTATTACAAATAACATTTACATATTTCACTTCAGAATATGAATTAAAAATATGCAGGATTGTCATTAAAAAAAATAAAACACCTAATATTATAATTTATAATGAAAGACAAATCAGTTTTTTGTAAAAATGAATGGGATCCAACTTATAAGTAATTCGCACCATACTAAGTCAAACAAGATAAGTGAATGACTGTCTTGTGTTAATAAAAATAGCATTCATCAGTACATATATAAATAAGATACCATTGTGTATTAAATTTGTATGCGTGTGTCATAGATAGGAATTCAATGGTATAATACGAGGTACAGATAAAATACATTTTGTTCTTTTGTCTAGACATTTTTAAGTTTCAAAATTTAACCCTAATAGTAATAATATTGTACATAGATAATCAATTGAATTATGAAAGTAATTTAGAATTTATTAGTTATGACTTATGATTGTAATACATCTTAAACTATATTTACCGTAGGTTTTTTCAACTGATTCAACTGATTTTATCATCCAAAAGATACATACATAATATGTATGCATCAAGATAAAAAAATTCAAATTTCAAATTGTATACTGCATATTTTTGCATACTTAGTGCTATTTTCAAAATTTTGGAGCAATTTTATTTTCACATATATGGATGAAGTTTGGTATATTTCATAAACAATACATCAATTACTTTTAAAGTTTTAATACAAGATATCCAAATAACAACAAATAAAAACATTTTTCTAATACTTTTTTTCTTCGATGTTTTTAGGGCTTATTTTAATGTTTCACTACTTCTTAGGATTACAAAATTCGAACCATTATCAATTGAAACTACATGGCTTAAGTTCGATAATCTCTAAAAGAACTACTAAACAAATACACGAGTATCTAGGATGTCTAGTATCTAGGATGCGTATAATATGTTTTAAATATTACCATTTTCAATTTAATGCCTATTTAATAATATGATAAATTATATAATATCATAATTAATTTTATACAAGCAAAGTACCAACCAAATTACTATAATAATAATCATAATAATAATTATTATTATTGTTACGTTGTACTATTTTCTAATTCTCGATAGTGTCAAATGGTTTATATCACGTTTTATACACTAAGATTTTTAACTTTTTTATGCTAAAACATCTTTGCATTAAAAATTAGAGAATTAATGATGAATTAATAGAGTTTTAATTTTATCAATAACTTTTACTTATGATAAAATTGTTTTTGAAATACACTGTTTATGTACACGAAAAAATATAAAACTAAAAGATTATATGGAAAACAAAATTAAATTAAAATAATATTATAAATTTCTGAGGAATGATGTATAAACATTTACTGATGTAATACGTATTAATGAATCGACTATTAATTCTCAAGAGTATGAAGTAAGAAGTACTATTTACTAAGAACAATGTCTTAATATATTTCAAATTCAACTTCGATTATGATGACTCTATTGACTCTAAAAATATAATTGATTTTATGTATCTTGCTTGACATATTATTTTTATTATACCTATTATGTTTTTACCTATGTACCAAACAAAAGCAGAGGCGGCAGCACAATGGTCTGACCAAATAAATTGTCATCACTTACATTTAAATACTACAATTAGATATTTTTTAACCATATTCTTAAGTTTTGTAATAATATTAGTGCATTAAATAGTATTTTTTAATTTAATAAACGAACATTCAAATCCGCGTATATGATACTAATAAATTATAATGAAAACTTCCGAATGGCTATATTATGGTGTATAATAGTTAATAATAAACGGCCCCGACGCACAGTACTGTTTTAATACTGTAATAGGAGAAAAAATGACTCTTCTATTCACTGAAGCAAGAGCTTCCTTATTATGATTATTATTCAACGTGATTTTAAGTAGACAGCTAAAACGGATCGCCACAACACGATTTATAAGCAAAAACGAATCGCCAAAAGCGTGTTCATGTAACGCGGTAGATAATATTATTATTATTATTATTATTATTATCATATTGTGTATTGTTGATACCCATTTGTGGAAGCCAGTGTGGCGATCATCAAGGTGAACAACAAGTCGTAAGATAAAATATTTTTTCTCTCCGTTTCGAAGTGTACGCATTACACGTATAGGTTAGGTACTCGTGCGCGTGTAAAACACGCCTAATGGACGCAGCATTATACAGCACGTTGTCGTTGTTGTTACTGCTATTACTATTATATTATTATATTAATAGTCTATAGGTGTATCGATGTTATTTGGAAATACGAGTAACTAGTAAGTGTTTTACTATTTTTTACGTTCTGCACAATGCGAAATGTGACGACAACGACCACGAAGTAGAGAATCCTTCAATAGTTATTAGCTTATTACTGTGCAGTACGCGTATAATATACACATATATAGTAGCTAGGCCCATAGTCGGATATTTGGAGGGGACACTTGGGGGGATTAAGTCCCCATATGATATTTTCAGAAGACCCTCCACCCACCCTCAAGGTTCAGTCCGTCTACAGCGCTCATAAACTACAATATTAATACATTTATAACATCAAAATAAATATATTACTAGGTACGTATTGTTTATTTATTAACATTTATATGCCTATGCATGTTTGGGGAGGGGGGGAGTAGGACAGTAAGATGAAGGTCGAAACTTGTGCTGGGTTAAATGTCAAGACCTCACACATTTAAACAAAATAAATATTCTCTAAACATTATGCCACATAGTGAACGTGTTCCGAAGACACCGTCGTGTTAGAGTGCTTAGTTGTCAACGCAACGTGTGCATAGACGTAAAAATACGTAAAAAAGTGTTTTTACTGACTGAGCCGCTAAATTTTGGGACAACAATTAATGTTAGGCAGTGAGTATCTTATAACACCGGCTGTAAATAGTTTTCAACGGTTTTTTCAGACATCACACTACGAGACTACGAGAAACAAACGATGATCGGCGAAAGCTTAGAGAAACGAAAGTATTTTTTTTTGTTTTTTTTTTTAAACTCGTCCAATGTTTATATGGCAAATAAAATCGTTAGGAGTTAACATTCTTTATTATTTGGCACGTAACTTCAAAATAATTCATACATATGCATGACATTCGAGTCTGCTAATGCGGAAAATATTACCGCTGAATTAAAATTCAAAACAAGATGGGAATATTAGACACACAGCGCTTCAAACACATTGGATTGACTGCGCACGCGGTTTGGTTTATTCGCTCAAGTTAAAACAGAAGGTACCGACCAAATCCTAAAAACCGTCCGGACAATGTACGCACTACAGTGAAATCCTAAAAAATATGATACAGATCACGGTGGTGTATTATTTAAGTATAGAATTCGATCAGATCGATTAGCATAGTTTAACTACGCATATACGAATACATGTTAGATGATAGATGTTAGTTAATACACATATACAACTTATTCGCGATTTCTCTTAAAAGCTAATCGATTTAATTTATTCAATTTACACACGGTAAAGTGGTACCTATACTTCTGAAACTAAGATTATTTTAGCCAATAGTAATATAACCGTAAAAACTATTATTACGGTGAATCGTAAACAATCAAGGTCACAGATTTTGGTCGAAGAAACTCGTTAATCGAACATGAAGAGTCTGTGGCAAAATCACAGTGTCTTGAGTCGATCAAAAAAATATATATAGAGATGAAGTTCAAAAAAAAAATGTTTAACTTTTATAAAGAAATTTAAATTCTTAATTCACACAGAAAAAAACAACTGTAAATTACTGTTAACTTTCCTTGCTTAAAAAAAACCACGAATTATTATTTTTTAAATATTTTTAATGCATTGTCAGATAAGACCCGTAGGTACATTCGACACACCGTTACGGTAAAAAAATATATAATAATAAAAAAATCAGACAACCGATTTCATTTTGCAGCACACATCTCTCATTCTCATATTGGTTATTAAATTCCTTCATTCGAAGAGACGATACCTCATCCAATCGGATTATGCACGATATCCAAACCTCTTGTTTGGTTGACGCATATATATATATATATATATCATTTTTAATAGACACCTCGCGTTCTTGTATGTTTTTCGTCGATTCATATATCAAAATTCCTATGACATACTTTCGTGGAACATTGTAAAAAACATCAAATTAGACGAGATAATAAAACCGAGCAGATTACATTTTAAAAAGAAATAGTTATTATATATGTTTACAATTATACCTTTAAAAACCATGGAAAAACGCATTATTTAATAATTAAAAACTATAAAATGTTGATTAATTATGTAGAATTATCAAGAGCGAAAACAGAACGACAAGAGCGTTCTACACACAAAGAAAACAATTTAAAACAAATCTTATCTGTTACATTACACCAGACATTCAAATTGAAATCGCGTTGGTGTAATAAACTCGATTTCACAATAGCTCTGAAGCCCGTTCCCGATTGCGATCTGTATTAAGTTATTTTTACGATATGTACACATAATAATTTAAAATATTATTTCGATGTGTGTATGCACAGTGCGCAGACCGACTTAAATACACAATCATGAACACTTCAGCTGCATAACATAAAATATATTGGGTGCAATACCAGTAAACACATGCGCGAGTGGAACAACCGCTATTGACGCCATCTCTTTAACGCGATTACCTCTCGCTCGCACAACTTTCAGACCTGGCCTCTTTAAAAATACGTAACATTGAACCGAGAAAGAATGTTATTACTTAATCTATATCAGAAAGGGAAAGACGACAATACAATTTTGTAGTATGGTATAATATAATAATACAACTTGTTCGGAAATTAAGAAAAAAAATCATTACAGTACGGCGTATCAATTGAATAAAAATTGTTCATATGAAAAAAAATGCCGACGACTCGTTTTTACGTTATCTGCAATACGATAATTAAATCCCGACAAATGGACGTTATTTAAAACGAATTACTATTTATGGTAGTATTTCAAAATCAATGCTAAAAAATATTACACGCAACAGCATAATAGATTAGGTACCGAGAGGATATAGCGAGGCGGCGATTACTGCTTCATTATATTGACTCACAATAGATGATAAAACGCCAGTGGAAAAAACGACGATTCCAAACGATATTGTTTTTCACCGAAACGTCATTACTACATAAACGGTATAATATTATAATCAAACTAAACTTTGTACAAAGTTTGCGATGCAACCAGCTTCACCCGCCATTCTTACAACTACTCTTTAGTGGGTAGTGGGTACTTATAATAATTACGTATCGCCAGTAGTTTAATTTTGAATTTTGTTCATAATATAAGAGCACACTCACACACACACACACACACACACACACACTATAATAACACGACGACCGCACGCCGACAATCACAATATTAAAGTAGTCAAAATAAATGTAAGTAATATCCACTTTAAATTTGTTGATGTTTGTAACCCGCCCGAACCATAGCAGCTCCCACGCTGCGAAACTAACTTACACAGGCGAGAGAATAATAATTGAAAACACAAAATTCGAAACAAAATTGAATAATATTGTGTATACAATAATTAATAAACTTCGATGAAAACAAAAAAAAAACCACTTTCGAAATCGAATCTAATGGAATCGGAAAACTTCAAGTGCGGCAAAAACGTATACAAAGAAGTAAGAACGAGAGAATTCATAATGGAAATGCCCAAGACAAGTCCGGGTGTTCAGAGCTCCGGTCGAGTGAAAAAAATAAAATCACCCGATCAGAGTGTATAAGGTTTCGCAGTGGAAAAAAACTCCAAATAAATAAATAAATACAAACTACGAAATATCGTTGACGGGGTGATGGTTGGTAGTGGTGGTGATGATGCCAGGTGGTATCGCGCGTAAACGGCCGAAATAAAATCGCGTGGCTGGCCGGGAGGAATGCGGTTTTTGTAAACGAGGAAAAAAAATTGATCCTGACCTGTCTGGTTTTTCTCAACCGTCGGGCTTGCGAGTGCGGTCTATACCGACGGTGCTGTTCCAAGTCTTTGGCCCGGTTGGTTGCGTTCGGCGAACAAGTGGTGGACTCGACCATCGAATATCTGTTGTTGTGGTGGTAGTGATTAGCAGCGACGGTATTGTTACCAGCGGCTGCGGCGGCAGCAGATACGGCGGTATAACTACGGGCGTTGCTGGTATTTCCACCTGCACCACCGCCGCTGTTGGTGCTGGTGGTGATGGTGGCGGTAGTGCCTACGCCGTTGTTAGTGGCGGCGGTGGGAGTGGTGATAGCAGCGGTGGTGCCTTTGGTATAGGCGGTGGTAGTGCCTCTGGTAAGGGCGGCGGTGGTGCCTCTGGTATTGGCAGCGATGGTGCTTTTGGTGTTGGCGGTGGTGGTGCCTTTGGTGTTGTCGGTACTACTACCGTGGTCGTAGTTAGCGTTGGGTATGACTACGGTGTCAGCGGAGCAATTGGAGCGGTTGCTGTTGGATCTCCGGAGCATTCGCAACATAATAAACGCGCGACGGGATGCAGTGACTATTCGGCGGCGGTGAACGGACACCCACCCAGCGTCAACGAAACATCAACAAAAATCCGTCCGGCAGACTAGTTTAGACCGTTATAAGCGTGATTTCTCTAGAGAGACACAACTACCCTGAACGCACGGAAAACTGATCGAAATTCTGTGGCGGTTACTTGTGGCTAGAACGAAACAATTACGAAAAAAAAAACAGAAAAACTACTCGCATTTATTGTACAGGGACTACTTGATGCATCCGTCATGCGTATGCGTGCAATTTTTTGCGTTGCAAAATTTATATTGATATATTATTATTATGACGGGTGTGTATCGATTGGTGAGAGAGCGCGAGACGGCGGCCGGTGCCGATCTCAGTGGACGCACTGACTGAGAACACAACCACCACACACACTGGTCCGGCGTCGGCCGTTTACACGCACACGCACACACACATACGCGCGCGCGGAAGAACACAGACTCACCGCACGCGGCGGCGGTTACCACTTACCACTCGTCGTCGACGGGACGCGGCTGCTGCGCGGCGGCGGCGGCGGCGGCGGACAGGCCCCGGTGGGAGAGAGAGACCGTCGACGGCGTTGGCCCGGTCGGTCGGTATCACTTTTGGTCGCATGATGACGATGAGATAGTGATGATAATAATATTATATTATAATTTTATAACACACAATATTTCGAACTATGTTTCGACGATGGATTATTATTACTATTATTGCGGGTGCCTACGCGAGCCACCGCCGCCGTACGGTGAAACGCGTATTATTATTGTCGTGAATAATATTATAATATTATACTCGAAGCGAGCACGGCGGCGATCGCGTAACGTGTATTATCTCTATCGCCCCCGGGCGAGAAATAATAGTGAGTAACGCTCGCCGCCAACACACACCGTACACAGTACGGAGCGTGTTGTGTTTCGACCCCTGCCGGCGTCATTTATTTAAAAATACGTTTTTATATTTCTCCACGTCACACATAATAATATTATATTTTTATGTCGTACGTTCAACGTAGTCCTATAGGTAGCAACGGTCATTGTAGTTGGGCGTTATCATGACGGCCCCGCGGGTAGTGCATTTCGAACAATTTTACAGAACGTTTGTCAATCTATTTCAACTGTCGTTAAACGATACTATTATACCGTATCGTAATGATGACATTATTTTCGACGTCGAAAACGAATAGCTTGCGAGTGCCAGATACGGAAAAAAACAAAAACATATACGTTATTTGAATTCGTATCGTAATTGTGATCGTTTTCTAAGGCGGGACAGACCGATGCCGCATATTGGTCTCCGGGAAACATGTCTAAATGCATGATATTATAATACAGAAGTCACCAAACGACAGGTCGTGCACAAACTGTAACTGGCCCACAGACAAGAAATTTCATTTGCACAAATATTTATTCGTGATCCCTGATAATATTTTAGTACCGAGATCCGCATAGATAAATGTGTCGACATGATGTCGTTATGAGTACGCCCGATCGCCACTTGCAGCGCGCGCGATATTAATTTAATGTGCAAACACGCGGACGACGACGACACGACCTTTATTAAAAGGGTCGCCGTGCGCGGGGAACTGACGGACGGACGGACGGACGGACGTCGGCCCAACGGTTATTAGGATGCGCGAGATTGACGGGAAAATAATAAACGACGGCTGCGGCAGTGCGTCTCGGTTTACGACATTGTAATAATAATAATAATATTGTCGACGGCGGGTTAAGTCCAAATACCTTGTTTTGGAGTCGTTTAACGGTCGGTACCCACCATATGCCCCATCGACAGACGTACTTAGGATATAAGCGTAACGCCGGTCACGCAAAGGCAGCCACTTTTTTATGAATACGTTTGTGAGTTTATAATAATAATATCATGAAAAAGTATTACTCAAAAGTATTATTTAGCCTTTATTTAACCTTCGTCATGGTCCAAGTTTATTTTCTATAATCATTAAAAATTAATTTTACCCCATTAATTTATTTATATTCATTCATACCGATCTCCTTCTTGCTGTAATAATCTGGTGCAGGGTCGAAGAATTCAGGGGCATTCGCATCTTCAATAAGATTGGTCTTAAAATCGTCACCAATGTGCGAAAAGTTGAAACTTTTTACGGGAAAACCGTCAACTTTGTGTACTTGGATTAGTGGAGCGCAGGTACACTACAATAATATACACAATAACTGAACTATAATGGTACTCGGCTCCCTTAGACTTCTGTCGAAATTTCAATTAGAAGTAAATAATAATATATTGTTTATAGTTAATATAGTAACAGTTAACATTTCATAATAATTATTACACGCGAATAAACATAAACAAATACGACGATTTCCTAAAGATCTTAATTTCTCTGACCATTGTCACACATTATTTGTATTAACGACATGTGTTTATTGTCTGTGCGGGAGTTCCATATTATAGTGATGGGTGTTCCACCCTATTATCCTAATGACCATTTACTACGTACACAACCAACTTTACGTACTTTTCATATTGTCTACATCGAACTCCTTAAAAACGGGTTGAAAAGAAAGATAAAAATAATTAACGTAGCGACAAAAGCCGAAAGGCGGCAGTGCCCGCATAGTGGTGTATTATAAGAAGATGACATGAATTTTGTCCTGTAAAAAAGGTATAGGTACACCAATTGCGTCCCGCTGTATTTGTTCGTTGTACATTAAAATAAAAATGTAATTCGTGCTCAGAAACTAAAAATAAAAAATATGTTACGATAAAATGTCCTTTGAAAATTATTGACGGATAAAAGTTTGTTTTACCAAAATGGTTGGCTAATAATAAACGTTGAAAGCGTGTTTCAAAATCTTTGAAACCAACGGAAATTATGAAATTTTAATTAACATCAGAAATAATAGTATAATATCCACAACCACGAAGCGCCATCTGAATAAATCAATAAATTCTAAGTCATTCTTTTAAACAAAAACGTAAGTACATCGTAAGAATAATATGAAAGACCAGTTAAACTAATGCATCGACATTTAAAAGAAAATATTGATGTTATAGCGTGAAAAACAATTTCAAAACTATAGATGTTTGCATCGTAGAAATAATTTATATCGAGCCGAAGTGAAAAATAACCACAATTTTCATTAAAATAGTTTATCTCTTTGTTCAACTTTAAATTACATTTACTATATAATGCGAACCATTTTCGTTTTTAAATTATTCTATAAGTAATTCGTTTAATATTTACTGTTTACATGCAAATGAAATTTAGAATTTTTAAATAAAATTAAAACTTTTAAAGCATTTTGTTGATAATTATTTACAGTTCACAGTCTTTTTAATAATTATTACATGTACATTTTTTGTTAAAAAATAAAAGTACAACCAGATGATATGATAATAATAACTACATATTGAAGAATTTAAATTTTAAAATTCATAAATTTAGAATATTTAAATGTGTTCAAACATTTTAAACTTGATTTAATTTATGAAGATTTCAAATAATCTAAAAGAAGGTATTTCTGAAAATTTGACCAGAAACATTGATAAACATAGGATCTAGGATGTAGGTAAACCTTTTTCCGGAAAGCCACCAAATTGCTCCAATTCCGAGTGACACTGTTAAAATATTCACAAATCTAAAGAATGATCATACCGAAAGAAAAAAAATTGGCGTAAACAGAATTCAATTACAATAAGCACATATTAGGCATTAATCATACGAACAATAATGTAGTCTCAAACACGCCAACAATACAACCGGGCAACTTTTTTGTGTAATTATAATACGAGTACATACCTATCATTTTTAGTAGATATCTTAAGTAACATAATATGGACATGCACACATAATGGTAATTCATCCAATTTTATGATTTTTGCGGAAATATGAGGATGCACGTGGCCGTCTATATAGAACACGTACGGTTATACGCCATGCGCTCGAAATAAATAGGTTATGTAGTATTGTCTGATACGTTGTGTAGTCTCGGTACACTGTAACTAATATTTATTTTTTTATTATTATCGTAGCACGTTTGACCGATTGTACGGTTTAGATGAACTCATTTGGTAGGTACCAATAGACTTTACAAAAAAAAGGAAACGTGCCAGATGAATTCATTTGACTGTGAAATCACATACATATTCAAATTTTATTTTATCTAAATATATTATACTATTATACTTATGTACTATAGTATATTTATACTTATATAAGTAGATAATTTTACACATGAATTACCTACGTAAATGTGCATAGCACAGGGAATATAGAATGGTAAAGCTAACACAGAATTACTTGCTTCAAAAGCAAACACTCGTATTGTCTCAAATCGAATCCAATTGAATTTAAATTAAATAACGAGTGTTGGATAAAAAACTGAAAAATCAAAATTAACGAAGAAAAATCCACTCAAATAAACTTTGTACGTTTACATGACATGAGTAATACCCAATAAGTATTAATAAGTTACAGGTGTTGATATACTATTGTGATCACCAGATGTCACGCATTAAAAAATATTATCTCGTTTTTTGGAATAATCTCCCTCTTATTAATGATGTCACATTTGTCCTATACATTTTTGAAAATTCTAAAAATTAATTTTTTATTTAGTTTGTTTGCTTAAAAATAAATATTTTACTATTATTGTCTATGGTTTCACTTATAAAATGACACAAACCATTAAATGTAAATCGATATGTAAATACATATTAATACATTAGTGTATTAAGTAAAATTAATTAGAGTTGTAATTAAGTTGATATAGTAAGTATTTTATAATAAGTGATAGCCGATAAGTGTATAAGTAATTTTTAAAAAATATAAGAAAACGTCAACCCCCCCCCCCTCCTCCACAGGAAAATTATGGTCACACTACCATATAAGTTCATATAGAAATAATAACGATAATATTGTTGGAGGTTTAATGTATATAGCGGGTGTAATATCGCTCATATCGCTATATGGCTATAGGTATGTTGTTAAAGTTTGATAGTTTGATTTAGAAAATACATACCAGTTATAAATTATGATTTATCTTATATTTTCTCGATATATCTGTATACCTGGCGTATGGGACTGTAATACGAGTGTAACTGGTGACATAATTCAGAATTGTAAATTTGATAATAATATTTTAGATTATTTTTGTTTATGAAATCAAAATATGTGCGTAAGAAAAGAACTAAGAGCACATCATGTGAAAAATAATATTCACTCTCGGATAGTCGGAAAATAACCTAGATTAAACGCGATTACTTAATACTTATACTATCTATGTTACCCGGCCCCACCGATAAAGTCGGCGCACGCTTATGATGCATTATACAATAATTTTAAATTGTCCGATTGCAGACGATAGTATTAACTATTAATACATTATGAATCTACTCGCTCCAAAAGGTTGTTTTTGCAAATCAATTGCCAATCTAAAGTAATAAACTGCACCGTAAGCTCAATTTTAAGTATATTATTTTGCAGCCAAAACAGTATAGGGAAGAATAAATAAAATAATGTTATAAAAATTCTTTGGAGTTATTTATTAGGATAAAAAACAACAATATACTTAATACGACTAAAATATAATAGTGCAAAATATTGCAAAGTTTTGACAGTAGTCAACATACTATGAAAGATAATCCAAAGATTTTACCCCCATTGTAGGATTATTGTTGTTATCATAATACTTTACTTGGTGATTAATGGAGAACAAAATGGTTAAAAAATATCCTATTGATTTTCTAATAGTTTATCTGCTTGCAAAAAGATTGAAACCGGTTTTAACAATTATTCTACTCGTTATGGTGTTACGAGGACATAGACAAATGGACGACAATGGTAAGCTGCTGTCAGCATAATATTTTGAAAGATTTAAAACAATTTTTTCTGCAAGATGTTAAGAATTAAAAATAATCCTACAGTAAAACGTATGTAAAAACAAATTATCACAGTAAAAATTAATATTATGTAAAAAAAAAAGTCAATTGTCAGCCAATGGTTATCGCCGCCGAGGCTTAGTTCTTATAAAAAAAAAATTATTCAAGAATAATATTTAATAAATGTCAAATGAAAAAGCAAAAATCTTCATATAGGTATATCCTAATAAAATAAAACTATAATAGATCACAATAAATGTGTTGAAAACATCTAGGTTTAATTATTAAATAGTTTTGATGTGTTAGGACCCTACGTTTAATGATAACCGTCACGTAACAGCAAAGCTATTTAGAGCAGTTTTCAAAAAAATAATACTTGTTAATGTAAATTCAGACATGGCATTAAGCATGGACGTCCAAATAAACCATAAGTTATGGCCATTAATAATAAAAAAACGGCTAAACTCGTATTGAAAATACGAGTAATAATCACCAAAACGAATCAAACTTTCAGAGTATAATTATGAATATAAAATTACATGGAGATTAAACACCAAACAAAATTATTTATAAATTACAGTCTACAACCCATATTTTTATTTGCGGGTCTTTAACTTGATATAAAAATGGATTTATACATTAATACATTTTATACACCTTCCATTAAAATTTAATGTGATAATAATTTATAGTTAAAAGATTAAAAAACGTATAAGAAACTTAAATTATGAATTTTATAACATTAAATCATATGTTTTGTATTTTAAATTGTTACTACAATTTTTGTTTTTGTATGAAAACGTTTTAGTTGATTAAAACTATTAAAAAATATTCATGCAAAATATAGTACAATACATATTATAACAGTATATATAATACGTATTTACCTACTTCCTTTAAAATATTTAGATTACGTCCAGAAAAAAGAAATTAAATAATATTAAGAATTTAACTACCTAGCAAATTAAGGCTTTTCACGCTGTGACCAAACATACTTTCTTTATTGATAAAATCAAAAAGCAATATAATTTTCCAATTTAGTCTTAAAAAATAAGGTCATGAAATACAATACAAAAATTTAACAAACCTTAACTCCAAGAATAAATAATTTTTAAGTAGTTGTTATGTTTTACATTTTTGGATGTTATATTACACTTCCGTGTCGTTAGTTTTATTTAGGTGTACAATGGTATGTAAGGCAATCACGATTGGTGAAATTTGATACCAACATTTTAATAGTGCATAAGAGACTTTATTATTGCTACTTAATAAAAACTGATTTACGATACATTTAAAATACAGCAAAATCTTAAATAATTCATTATGAAAATTTGTTGATAACATTTAATTGACAAAGAATAAACCAGAAATTAACTAAAAAAATATATTCTAGAAGAAAAGAAACACTTAAATAAAATAAAAAAATACATCCATAACTATTACCTATGTATACTCGTATATATATATATACACACATATAAAAACATTGAAAATATTAAAATAAAAATCGTTTAAGGAAAATTCGGAGCCACTTTTTGACATTTTTAATATTCTTAAGTAGACTCTTTGAATAATAATAATTTCAATATCATGAACCTTTTTGTAAGTACCTTGAGGTATTGTGGCCACAAATAGATAGGGGTTGGTCCTCTGAGACTTGGATGGTAGACGATAGATGTTAAAAATTGTAAGATATAACTCAAAAGTTTTACCAAATGATCCATCTATTTCTCAACATTTGTAAAATGTATTGATAACATGGTATTCCATGATGCCTATGGGTACTTAATAAATATTTGGTATCCGTAAACGGTGTTAACGACATAAGCGAAACTATTTATTTAGTATTTACCTAACTAATTGAATATTCAGAACTTGGATGATGATAGTTTGAGTGACTTCTTGATGAACTTCAAGTTGGTGGTGAAGAAAAAGTTGAGTTTGTTTAAAGAGAATAAAAAATTACACGAAACCAGAATTTATCTAAGAGGGGGATGTGGAGGTAGAGCACTCGGAAAGCTTATTTACAAAATTATTAGTGTACTTTTAGTTTTTGCTCTCTTGACAAGCTCATTATTAGTACCTACCATCTAACTAGATTAGAGCCATACAATTACGAGTATAGCTTCCCTTATTAGTTATTTGTAATTTTTTTTTACTAAATCACCTCTAATTTTAAGTCCTCAAATATGCCAATGGGTCATTTATATGATAGTTTTTCAGAGCACATAAAAAATACTTTGGCGCCACTGGTATTTTATCTGATAATAAAATATGTATACATAATAAACTCTAAAAATAATTACTAGATTTTTATTAGTTAGTGTTGAGTTGTTATTTATTCAATAGAACATAAATATTATCAATACACAAAGTTAAATCAATTAAACGAAATAACTAGTTATACAAGTATAACGTATTGATGTATTGCTATTTACTTAATGTTTACTATACAAAATTGGTATTGGTTATTGACTTAAGAAGACGTCGCAGTCGTACCCACGTGTGTTGACTCCGTCTTACTAACGCAGAACATAACACATTTCACGTTAAGAATAATATATTTACCTGTTATTTTTATATTACTTATTATTTATTTCGTATTATTGATAAGTATACCAATTATTATTAAAATTAAATGTATAAGAACATTGTCTAGTAAATTTTAACTTTTTAAATATTTTAATTTTAAAGCAAGTCATACTATATTTAACTTTATAAGCATAACAAAATTAACAACAAATTTATGATTTAAAATACTCAGAATAGTATTTATTAATTCAATCAAACCATGTAAGTATTTATTTTATTATAAATACAGACAATGTACGCGTCGTTATGACCTAGTAGCTTGAGAAATGAGGTTACTCAAACAATACAAGATAGCGAAGAATTAAAAAAAATTCGTTTTCATCAAGAAAATAAGGTCAATACTTTATAAAATAAATGGATTTTAACTTGATTAAAAAAACTTGATTTTAACTTGTTTATATTTGATTTGTTTTATTCAAACAAATAACGAAAAACAATAAAATATATAAAATAATTGTATTGTTATTACTTATTATTATTATTTATTTAATAGTACGTGGGTACAAAAATAAATACAAACATATAAACAATTTTGAAGGTTGATTTCAGTGTTTTTCAGCACCTGTCGTAAAAATTTAACTGACGTATTTCATATTTTCATTTTCATCTAATAGTTATTAATAGTTTTATACAAATGACAGCGTAGGTACCAGAATACTGGAATACAATAAATTGCTGACACGTTAAGTTGAACAAAATATTTAACAACAATATCTTAACAAATACATTCAATTGATATTCAGATTTATTAACAGCAGTAGCTCTATTGATCTACTCGAATGCCCTCCTCCCTTTTTTTATATCACCTTGGCCTCCAACGAGATTGCTTTAACTTTAAGGTAATTTTTTTAAATCAATAACATTATATTATGATCAAACAATTTGATTTTGTTAAAATTAAAAAAAATTGTACAAATGCTAAAAAAGTATGTATATTACATTACAGTTTTTGAAGAAATAATTATTTTAGGTTTACATACAACTCAAGTGTACAATTTAATTTGTTTACCTTTTAAATTATTCTGACCATTTTACTAAAAATATAATACATATTTTTTTAAATACTTAGTAATAAAATAAATAAATGAAAATAAAAACGTTCATTTTAATATCGTGTATACATAAAAGGAATATTTTTAATTTCTTTGAACTTACAAAAGAATATAAAAAAATATTTTAAAAGCTACGCAAATAAAATTATTTATAAATCTTTTACTTCAAAAATAATTTATTTAGGTATTAAATCTTACCAAATGTACATTATTATTTTCTTGTAAAAATTTAAAAAAAACTAATATACCTGTAATGTATATGTTATAAACACGTATCTTCTATTAAAAATTATTTCCATCTATTGTGGAACAAAACTGTTAATATTTATGTAGAGTTATTAATTATTGGTATAGGTTGTATTTAATTATAAAAATTGAATTTAATAGTATAATATATGATATAAATGTGTAACACGAACTCCGAATTTCGAATATAAATTAAAAGATACTTCTTAGTAAAACGATATATTTTGTGAGTGATTGGGAAATTTATTTAATGAGGGATATTATTATTAATACAACAAATAATACCAACATATTAGGTAGAAAAGTGCAACAAATAACACGAGGGTTATATGATTAACTTAGTTATATTTATACACCAAAATAAATTAGAATATAATACATATATAAATACAATACACGAAGAGTTTGATTTGGTTGGATGCAAAAATACACATTACAATTAATAATTAGAAGCTACCTACCTAATAAAAGATTATCTTATGAACAATAAATTCGAATCCTTTATTTGTACCATCAAACTCAAAGATGATACTACTTAGTTGTGAAAAGAAAAGTTTATAATGAACCAATAAATAATAACAGGGTTCAAATCTGCCTTATAATTTGACGTAAAAACATGTTTTTTATTGTCTCAAACTGTGTTTTTTTATCATTAAATATAAAAAACTTATTTTAACATCTGATTAATGATATAAACACGCGGTGCATTGAAGCTGAACAATAAATTAATTTGATACTTACAAGAGGCCGAATCAACAGAAAAAACCTTTG
Organism: Myzus persicae; assembly: GCF_001856785.1. NCBI lineage: Eukaryota > Metazoa > Arthropoda > Insecta > Hemiptera > Aphididae > Myzus > Myzus persicae. The sequence continues at coordinate 20,227 of NW_019103904.1, forward strand.
TAGGTACATAATTGCAATTTACAGACGTAAAACATCTTTTCACAGATACCCAATTTATTTAAAAATATAATAAAGCAAATCGTGACACAGTATTAAATGTCAGATTGATTACATACGATTATAGCATAATTAGAATACATAATTTACCCTTTTAATACTTTTTACTGGATTTTATTACTGAAACGAAGTATGAACTAAGTTTTTCATTTCATACCTACTAACGTAAGTATTAAGTAGTATACAATATATTTTCGAGAATTTACGTCGATGATATGACACAATTTGTTATATACGCATTTTTTATGAATAAATTCGTAGTTGCTATGTGAATTTATGTCTCGTACGATTGTACTCTTCAAACATTTTAGTCACTCCAAAAAATACCAAAAATCTATACATATATATAGATAGCTACATAACATTTTAGTTAAAAGGTCACACTTTTTATATGTTCTAAAGCATAAAATGTTTCATCAAATAGCGAAATTAACTTTAAAATTACGAATTTATATCAAATAAAAAGTACCTAACTAAAGTCTGCAAGTTCTTACCTTTGAGTTTGTTACATGGTCAGTCGCAAGCGATTCTGGAACAGTCTGTAAAGTTGTTCTCATGGCGGAAGACATTTCTTAATACATTTGAACAAATTTTTTAAGATATCCAACCAATTTTTAACTGAAAAATAAAAACAATAATAAATTTAACAATTTTAGACTTCATAGTTTTTTGATTAATTATCAGAAGACCGCTGTTAAATTGCAACTGTTTAGAATTGTAAACTTCAAAAATGTATTTAGTTTCTATAAATCACAAATATCATTTTTGGCTCTAAAATAAATACCTAGTACATAATCTTAATACAACTATAGATTATTTATATATTAACCAAATGCGCGAGTGCGTGACCAAGATTTACCTAACCATCCGTTAAATGACTGATGGTAACTGAGTTATAACTTATAAACAATTCAAATATACTTAAAATATTTTAACATACTTCAAGCCATAGATAGTCGGAACATAGTATAAACGGTATGCATAGACGCAACAATGGGCATTTTAGAATGAAAGTCACCAAATTTGTCTTTTTCTATACAAAAAAATAAGAAAGGAGTTTACTATACTCAAAAACAATAGATTTGGTACAAATTAAATTATGAAACTTGTATGCTTTAAAGGTCATATATATCAAATCATTACATTAAAAGTGAATATTTGAGAACTTTATTTTGAGATTTATGACATTCAGTTGTGATCAAAAATCACATAATCCTTCTTGTTAATTACAACTATTTTTTAAATTTAATTTACTTTAGAATGTTCGTATTATCAATTACATTTAAATATAAGCTAAGAAAAACTCGTATTCAGAAATAATAGTATGCACAACAATAAAAAAAAATTGAAAAGTAGTTTGAAATTTGAAGGTACTTAATGTAAAATAAATATTAAGAAATAATATATTTTTAAGTATTTTCATAATATGTACGATCGTCAATAATATGAATATTCGATAGGTATAATAATATAGCGTATTTATAATTAATTTAAAATAAAGATAAAAAATATAGGCATATGCCAGACTTCTGGCCCCCCCCCCCCCCCCAAACAAAGAAATAAACTCTCATTGCAACTGTATCTATATTCTATATTACTCGCATATTCGGAAATAAAGTGTTTTTATAAGTAATTTTTCAAAAAATATTTTTTAGGTAGGTATTATCTAACAACAAGATATTTTATGTATGCCAAATGGAAACTAATAATTGGTTGTTATTTAAAAATTTCGAATTTTTTGAGAAACAATTGAATAGCATAAGAAAAGCGGCGAAGAAAATCCAAGCGGTCTTAAAAAAAAATTAATTCATAAAATACTTGAATCTGAATACTTGAAGAAATTCGGTAACATTTTTAGGGGGCATTATCAAAGGTAAAGAAGCTCCACCTCGATAATTATTGATAATGGATGTACATATAATTATAATTGTGAGAAGGGGCTAAGCCCTTTTCCACACCATCTAAGCATCGAACCTAAAAAAATGTATAGAAAATCATATGACGCAGAACAGCATTACACGTGAGGTAGACACCATGGTTGTATTTATGGTAAACTTATACACAGTACCAGTACATGTATGAAATAAATATGCCAAAATAATAAATATTAGTAGGTATTTGTTCAGTTTGCAAATTGTATTATTTTTCGTAATATGGAGAAAAATATTTAGTATTAGCAGTTAAATAACTAAAATTATTCTTAATCTAGCAATTTAAAAGCACATAGGCTCTACTAATTACATAAATCAGTAATTGCTATTACTCGTTTGATTAAAAGTGATTAAAAACTTATAAACAAATGGTACACATTTCACTTATATAACTTTAAGTCCTATTTTTCAGAATTCCTAATGACTGGACAAAATAATAAACATTTTGATACCAACATAATATTGAGTATAGACTATAGACCAAAAACACGACACGATGCAGTGTGAAGGCTATTTAAGAGTCAGCAATAATTTAATTTAACTTTAAAATATAATATAATACTAGATGTATAAATTACTATTAGATTACCTAACTTACCTACATAGATGCACAAACTACACTGTATTGCATAATTTTTACTTAATAACTAAAATGCTAAATTAAAATGCTAAAAAAATAATTTCATTAAAAATATATAATGGAAATAATAGAGATATAATCATAATAAGGCATTTGATCTTTATAATTACTGTAATAATTACACAATATCATTTTGTAATTAAATAATAAACATTAAATGTATGATCATAAAAATCAAAATGTATAAAATAACATTAAAAAAGAAATGAAAATAATAAGACTAATTTAATTAGTAAAACTGCTTATTTAATAATGAAAATGATAAAATGATAAAATGATAAACTCACATTAATATCCAATGCATCAGATTATTGTGTAATAAATAATATTAATGATTAAAAGTAATTAATAGTCAATTGAAAAAAAATGAATCTGATTAGAATTCAAATTTTTAAAATGAATCAAAATGATCATTTGAAACTATGTGGTATATTTAGAAGCACAATATATATTCACAATTAAAACATCTCACTTGTATATTTACTTAAGTAAGAGTCAATGTGAAATTGATTAATGACATAACTCTATAGTACAGTTTATTTATTAGGATGACGTTCAAAACATATACATAAACACAATGTACAAATTCTAGAGACGGTACAAATATAATTATTAGATTTCAGTGTACACCATAATTAATAATTAACATATTCTACTTCTATAACTTTTCAGTGTTTTAAGATATTTTGAAAAGTTTGATCTATTTTAGGAATACATCATTTATTATTTCTATAACAAAATTATAAGTTCAGAAGTTTAATGTTATTATATTTTCATGGAAATATTGAATCCAACCAAAATAGGAATAACTAACCCCTTGAGTACTGCATTAAAATATGACTTTATACCTTGACTGCACTGCATTAAATTCAATTTACTTTTTTTGATTGGAAATTATAATTTTATATACTGTAAATAAGAATAAAACATATTATGCACAACAGTAAGATTATATTGGTGTTTGGTGCTGTTATGTTTTTGTAATAAAAGAAGCCAAAGGGTTAATAATTTGAAAACCAATTAATGAGTTTGAAATACATACTATAAGAATATAATTATAACCAAAAAAAAAAAAAAAAATAAATTCATTAAATGTTGGATAGGTAGCATTCATTGGGGGTCCACAAAGATGGGATTGTTAACATATTAAATTGTTTTTAATTAATATTGCATTTAATGCAGAAAGACAATATTCTGAGTGGAGCTTATTGTATAATTATAATCAAATATGTGCTTATAAAATACTTAATAAAGTTTCATTTTTAAATTTAAAAATATTATTATTATATTGATAAGAGTATAAGAAAAGCTGATATTCGCACATACAATTTTTTTAATGTATACCATTGCTATATTTGTTTGAAAATGTTATAATAACTACCTAGGAGATGATATCTAGGAAAAAACAGGAAGTCTCTAGAATTATTATTTTATTTTTAATTGGAATATCAATACAGTATATTTGATTTATAATAATGGGTACTTTTAGCTTTACTGTTTCTTAACTATGTTTCACAATTATTTATAAATATTTATTATAATTTCAACCATAATTAAAAACATACATGAAATTTTTGAACAGTATTTCATTATTATTTCAATCTGAAAAATTGCTGACACAATAAAACTATATATTCTTTGCTCAAGCTAATCAATAATTGAAACTTTTAAACTGACAACAGTTGACATATAAATAAATGAGATTGTTCGTAATGTAATGCTACATATAAAAAATGTAATTTAAAATATATTTAAGGATGTTATTAGACCATTACAATGCCTGTATGTCTTTCTAAATGGTTTAATCTTTATCTCTGTTAGACAACATATAAAATAGTTTAGCAACAATTTAACATGGCATTTAAGATCCCAACTTCATGAATAAACTTACTAAGTATTGCTAATTAATCAGTTGACAACTATTTTTTCCAATTAATACAACAACTTATAATTAATTTTATTTAAAGGCACACTATCGTCTAATATATAAATGGTAAGTTTTTTTTTTTTTTAATTTAGTCAGCGGAAAAAGTTTTTACTAGTTTTTGATAAAAAGTACTAAGTAATAGTAACCTAACACATTGCGGTAGTCTACAAAGATGTATGGAACACACTAACAATAGTTTTTGAAATTATTACGGCTTAAAGATTCATTTATTAGACACTATATTAAAACACTAATATAATAAGTAAGCTAAATAAGTTAACTATAAATCAAATTAACTCAATTTCAGAAATTGCGTATAAATAAAAAATTTCAATAATTTACCTTATGCCACACATTTCTTAGTCTATGGAATATTCAAAACTTACAATAAATACTTGAAAAATATAGTTTTCTTACAATATCATATTAACATTATTTACACACAAAATGTCACTCATCATTTGAAATATATACTTTAATCTAAGTATTACAAATGATGACATTTATTTACCTGATAACCAATATTGGATTTAGGTTGACAATTGAAAAGTACAATTTTCTGTCATACACACTTTATCCGTTGCTGCTTACAAAATGTATTCAAGGTTAAAATGAAATGGATTGAGTGCATACCCGAATTGACACATCAACCATATCATATTTTCACCAGACAAACTATCCCAAGCATCAAATTTTAAGTATTTAATATAACTTAAATAAATAATTGGATCATCCACATTTGAGAAAAGCCATTTGTGTAATTGGTACATATTAATAATTTGAATTTGTTAACATAATTGATAACTGAATAAAATATAGGTATATTTTAGCAAACAAATATTTATGAATTTTTAAGCTAGTATGTAATTTGAAATCTACTACATACATACTTATAAGCTATAGTTATATTTTAATTACATCAATTATTATTATTTAAAAAAAAAAATATATTCCCACAAATAATTCAGTGTAAACACATATTTATATTTGTATTAATATATATTTAATAACAATATGCAGTTAGTATTATAATTTAAAAATGTATGAAATAGGAAAGTATGTTATTTATAAATTAATAAAATAACTTATCAACCTAGAATGTTTTTATTAATATAATTTGACGTTTAAAAATGTTAACACAATAATCTAACAAACAGTGCAATTTTAACTAATTTTAGTAGTTTGAAAGTAATAAATATTAAGTTTCTTATTTTGATACCTATATTAAATATATGTATTACATTTTCTACAATTGGTACTACTATAGCTCAATAATTTAAAGACAACATTTAAAACTGGTAAGTGGTAAATATTACTGATATTGAATACAGCTAAAACAGTTTTTTAGTGGTCGATTCACTGAATATTAGTAATTGGCTAGTATTAATTGATAAATTATAATCATAATAAAGTTTAAATTTATACTAGATTAAATTTAAGCTCTAGTTCGATACCTATACCTATAAGTATTAGATAAATGTTATTTTTTATCCACATCTTTTCAGTTAAGTTATCTTGTAAAGTCATACAGACAGTTTTATTAAAATCCAATGCCAATAAATATACATACAAAAAAACAAATAATACTAGGTAGGTGTTGTTAAACTTAGTACACTTATTATTAAGACAACTAAATTATACACTATCATTTACGTTTCATAATATATGACAATAACACACATTTAATTCAAAATTAAAACATTTGTTTACGTAAAGGTGAACAAATCTAATACAATATACCCACAGTCAACTAGTTAAGCATAACAATAATTTCTAAATAATGCATAGATTTGAATTATTTTAATCATTATTAATATTCTAAGTAAACAACCATATGTTATTAAGAACATTTTCTACAGACATAATAACAATGTTTGGCAGATCTAACATTAATTAAATTTAACCATAAGTATGTATATTATGTTCACCTTATATTTCATGAATATTACTACCTATATTAATGTCATTAGTTAAGATTCTCAATTTATTTACATATATATAAAACATAAGTAATCAATTAGTGGGTAGGTAAAATACAAGTATTTTGATAAAAATGTACCTATGTCTTAAGAAATGTTGATACAAAAATCAAATAATACCATGATAAATTACAAAACAATACTTAGGGTAATTTTTAAGGTACTGCCTACTTAATACACTCAATTGAATTGTTTTAAAATTTGTATCCATAATTTCAAGGTAAATAGGAACTTAAAATAAGAATACAAATGATAGATTAGTCATACATATTTTAATTTAATAATAAAACTAATATAAAATATCATAATAGTGAAATATATATAATGTTTAGACTGAATACAAATTAAAAAGAAGAAAAAATTGTATACCTACCTACTTAGAATAAACTTAAACAATTTAAGAAAGCTACCTATTCAAATATAGTATTCCTGATAATCCTGATTACCTAGCTCAAATATTTTATTACCATAAACAAACACCTATCTATCCAATAGAAGAAATAATATGGAATTTACTTATCATATGAGTTATTTCTAATTAGATATAATTCTGATTATAGGATAAAGGTAATATGTAGTTTAACTATTTAGTTTAAAACAAATTAGGATACCAATTGGTATTCAATTACGGAACTGTTTTTTTTTTCATTTTATGCACAAGTGTTTAACTGCAAAAATGAATTATTCCGGAAACAGTAAGTAATGAATTATGTATTGTTAAAACACCTCAAATTCATTTGGTAATTACCAACGATTTCAATTACTACCATAGCTCAATTAAAATAGAATAGGTAGTTTGAAAAAAGAATAACAAAAACTAATGACTACCTACCTACTTAGGTAGCTACTAGAAAAAGCAATTTCCAAATAAACTAGATACCTACTCTTGTAACACCTGATTAAAAATATGGAATTGAATACATAACTGTATCAAGCCACAGATTCAGTATAAAATCTAATACATTTTATAGAGCAAAATTATGAACAAAAAAAAACAAACCTACACAATTTCAAATCTTTGATTAGGTACCTGATGAATTGAAAAAGACCGACAGGAATGAAAGAGATAAATAATAAGTAGATAATGTGTAACGTTATGTTTAGTCAGTAAAATCAAACAGAAAGCCTAGGTACAACAAACAGACACTGAGGACCTAAGGAAGAAACCCAGGCTGTGTGTGCCAACACCTGAGCACTGCTAGTAGAACGCCGAACAGTCGATTGTTTTAACGTGAGAGCATAATGAGTACAACCGTTAGATGGAAAAATAATTTTCCAGCGAGCACTTGAGCGCCAACCAGCCAAGGGTACTAGATATGGTCGTCGCACGGGACGCTTACCCAAGTCCCCCCCCCCAAATCCGGAATAGGGGAACACGCGCACAAGAAAATCCGAAAAGTTCACCTACCTACTGGTGGTGGCCGCGGACGGGCGTCCGTATCATCTCGAACAGCGGAGGCGGAGACGTCCAACAGCAGCAACGGCAGCAGCAGCGACAGACGTTGTACATCGGCGTCCGTCGTCCGTTGGCGTACCAGTGTACCACAGTCACACACACACTCACACACACACACACACACGTCGTCACGAGCGGTGTCCGTGGTGTCGGCGGCGGCGCGTCAGCAGCAGCAGTAACGGCGGCGGCGGCGGCACCGGACAAGAGCGATACACAGGTAATACAATACACCGGGGGGCTCCCGAGTCGTTGCACACCACCGCGCGTATCAGTATGGCACTCGGTACATCGGACGGGCACACGCACGCACTCACACACACTCTCTCACTCGGCGACCGCCGCTCGCGCTCGTTCACGCACACGCACGCACCGTCGGTCGGGCGCACGCGCAACGCCAACGTTCACGCGCACACGCGAACGCGCGCGCCCGCGCGTACTACACTACGCCACCGCACACGTACGTCACCCCTCCACCGCTGCCGCAGCGTCGTATCGCGTATTGTATATATTATTTTGTATAATGTAGCAGACGGCGGCCGACCGATCACCGGGCGGCACGGCACGGGGTGGGCGGCTCGACCGCGCGTCGGGGTACGGAAAGATTTCCGGAGTCGGTGACGACGTTTGGTTTGTAAACGCGACTTGGCGATAAATTGTTAATTTATACCAATCATCATTATGATATTATTATATTAATACACCATAAACTATTATTATCTCCGACGTCGATAAGACATAAGTATTGTTATCAATTCACTCTCGCGCAGTGCGGTCCAAGTGGTGATGTGGAAGGGGGGAAGATCCGCCGACCGAAACGTCCGAAAGCACGCTCGTTACGCGTGTTGGCCGTCCTCCGAGACACGTCGCGGTCGGGAGAGAGCGTTATCAAAGGCTTGGTCTCGATCGGTGGTACGATTTGGAGTGGCTATAACGTAGCCTATATGATCACAATGCTTCGCGAGCGCCCGCTTAAACCTATGCCCTGACAAAATGACAGCCACGCCGAGCGGGCGACACACACGCAAAAAAAAAGAGGCCGTAGGCGGTCGGCCGGCCGGTGATAAATCTGAGCGGTCCCTCTAGCGCGAAACCAGTGTGACCTCCGACACCATAACGGCGATCGGTATACATTAATTGTTTTCGCGTGATATTATCGTTTTAATATTATTTTCATTTTTCATATTGTTTTTGTTGTTGTTGTTGTTGTTGTTGTTGTTGTTGCGATTACCGACCGTTATCGTTATTGATTAATAATTACCATCCGGATTATGGTTACACTTGTAAATCGTCGTCTAATACTCCAACACACACTAGGTTTATACAATATTTTCATTATCATTCGAATTGTTTTAATTTTTCATAATCTAGTAAAAACCACATTATGTACATACTATATTATGAATAGGTATGTGTGAGACTTGAATCTTGCCTTTGTAGAGACTTGTGAAGTAATGGCTGTTGGAATTTGGATTTTAAACGGCTTTATACGGTTTTGACTTTTGGCGTTCGATCAACTTTGGGTGCGAAACGTAAAACGAGCGCGAAACTTCAGCTGCAAATCATTCTGCCTAATAAATACGCAGAAATAGAATAGCAAAATCAGGCGGCATTTCATTAGACAAAACAGATTTAAATCCAATAATTCAAATTCATCGGTCATTTTTAATATTTATATAAATCTATGGGTAATTTGAAAAAAGTAAAAACTCAACTTTGAACATTTATGCCATGATGTGAACTCGGATATATTCATAAATGTCCTAAAAACGATCAACAAATAACCAAAAATGCCTTTTAAACGCAATGGTGCACAATTAGGTAAGCAAGCGATAACGACAGTTTAATGTTCGATATATTTAACACTTCTTTACATTACCTAATAATAATACAAAACTAAAAAACCAAGCTTATGCACGCACCAACAGTATATCTTTTCAAACGGAAACTAAATAGATCAGCCAAGAAATATTATTAACTATAAACATACCTTGCTAACTGTTTTTCATATTATCATATTTTACTAAAAGTGCTCTGTTAAAATGTTAAATTAAATTCAAAACTTAAATGTAATAATTGCGATCTCAAATTATTTTTTTATATATTTTAAATTGTCCTGTCTTAGGTCATCTAATGTTAGTGATGTAATATAATACATTTCATATAATTTTAAGAAAAAAATAAAAATGTATAAAACAATAATAAAAAGTAAATTAACTATAAAAAAAATTACAAGTTATCTTATAGAACTGTGATTAACATTGCCGGTGCCTTTTTTCTTGTTTACCAGTATATACGATTTTAAATAATGAATTAATACTTAATGTTTTTATTGTTATTTTAAATAACGACTTAGCAAACAATCAAGTGTATCAACTGACAACTCATAAAGATTAATTTCAAATTACTGCCAATTTCCCAATATCAGTTTATCCAACAACCCAAAATTAAATCTAGTTCATTCGAAAATTAGCAAGTTGCTTTTAAAATATAGCGCATGACTGCATGAGAATATAAATACTTCCGTTTCTTCAAAGTTTTGTTGCTGTAGTTCTTCTCGAAAACTACTGGACAAATAAAAATGGCGTGTTTAATGTGTAAGAGTGCTGTATGAAACTTTTTGAGCTTTTTTACTGCCCTTAAAAGTTTTCTCCGAAATAAAAAAATACCCTTTGTCCTGAAACCAATGCTATTATATTCACTCCGCTCAAGATGTTAGTTTTTCCCGTTGATGTATATATAAATTTGTTTATGATTAAAGCTTATGTTTAGCAACAATTTTACCAGTTTGTAAAATACTATTCAATATGTTCACGGAATCCAATAAACCTTTCGTCTACTCTTGCCCCTTCTTAGTTATACTACTTATACTTTTATCACTAATGCCAAATGCGTCATGCGACGACTCTGTTCAATGAGAAATGATTTTGCAAATGTTAAGCAGTTTTACCTGTTTAATGTTTCTATTGTAAATCATTAAAGATATTTATTTTACGCAATTTTCAATTGTACTGAGGTGGGTAATAAGTAGTATTAAAACTTAGAATATTACAACATAGGTAAGTACGCTCATACTTACTACATTACTTACTAGTTGCCACTAGTAATTACCTGTACTAATTTACTATGATAAACATACGTCATATATTTTATCGTTCAATCTGTGCCTCATTAATAACGTATACCTATACACTTTAGGCTATAGGTATAAAATGATCGATTTTCTGGTAGAATATATTATTAAACATGTGTAAAGGACCACTTTTACAGTTTGATTAGATTTCAACCATTTTCCTAGGGAAATATAATCGAAGATTACTGGAAACGAAGTTCCCTATGAAAAAGCAAAAGAAAGTACCTTAATAGGTACGACATTCTAATCAATATAATATGCTCACATGCATTCAACTCCACAATAATATCTGAAAATTTGATATAAAGCCCTAATATTACGAGTAAGTATTTTCATTATTTTTTTTTTCTGTAAAATGAGATTTTTTATTATTATAAGTATTTATGGATATGATATTACATATTAATAATAAACCTATATTAATAAGTAATAATGCCATAATCCAGCTCTGCATTCTATTTTTATTTCAGCTCAACCATAAATCAGAATTATTTACCGTCTCGTAAAACGTATAAAATCGTAAATTTTTTAAAATTAATATGTGCTTTAATTATTAAGTTTTTTGGCCTACGACGGATTTTAAACTACATGTTGATTACAAAAAATAACACATTTAAGTAAGTATAGGATTATAATATAAAATGCCGCAGAGAATTATACTAGGAATTTGAGTTTATTTCAGTAATCTACTATACGGGACCGAAAGCTTCGTTGGGTGAACTTGTAATGAGAAAATCATAAAATATTTGAACTATATTTAAATTTAAACTATTTGAATGTAGGTATCTATAAATTATTATGTTTGTAACAATAGCCGCCTATTGAGTTACCTATTACCTTTAAAAATATTATCTATTACAAAAATATAATGAGTTAATAAACCTAATTTTAGAACATTAGAATTTTATTTATTCCAGTTGAAACATTTTTGTTTTTTCAACATTGATCAAATTGATTGCAGTGTAAGATGGTGAAGAATTTATAATATAGTTACTGCCTAATGGGTTGCTTGTTTATTTTTCCCACATCAGCCATAGACGTCAGAAAAAATGAAATAATGAAAGTATTCATTTACAACTTTTATTCATATAAAAAGCTATCACGTATATTCGTGTATTCATGTTCATGTAATCATGTTTGCACTTCGTGTACATTATAAACCAACTTATGTAATGTGCTACTATATGATGATCGCGCGTCCTTATTATAATGATGAAAATGTAAACATTTTTTTTTCAATATTTTCTAAACGATCAAAAGTTTGTGGATACAATACGTCGGACGTGACCTCTATTTTATTTTTATTTCTTAGAATTCACAAACCATATAAAACTACTCGTTACACAACCGCATGAATAGGTAATGGGACAATAAGACATTCTCGAATCAATATGTCGACAATCTTGGACCTAACTACAATTAAACAACTAAACTGTTATCGACTTTTTTTTAAAGAACAAATTTCGTTCATAACCATTGTTGTCGTTGGATACTATAGCATTCATTAGCTAGAATTTTTAAACCGATTACCGATGTAAAGGTATATAGGGCATATATGGTCACTAAATTATCAATTAGCAGTTTAGCACCAGTAAAATGTATTGCAAACTATATACATAAATAGCAATATCTGGTAATAAAACTAAATATTTAAACTACCTATGAAAAATAATTGTTATAAAAAATAAAAGTTTATTTTATTTGATTATTAAAATGATGGTACCCCTATAAATTAGGTAAAAATAAATATAATTGTATGTATACGAATAGAAGACGTTGGACAATGAATGTATTTATTATTTGTAAATAGTAATAGCGTTGGATGAATTTGTATAAAATAAATATACAATTAATGTTATTATTTTATTAAATATTTGTTTTATTGATGTTTATATAAAAAAATATAAGTACCTTGCTTATCCCTGCAGGATTAGGTCCGTCTCTTTTATACAAGTGATCATTTTAACAATTAACAGCAAACATTCACAACTTGAAAAGTATTAACGTTTTTAAGGAGATGTTGCTTACATAATTTGTTATCTATACAGAACAACATTTTTAAAAACAATTATATTTTTACTGATTGTAATCGTTACACATTTTTAAACTTTTTTGAAAACATACTTGTTGAATTAAAATATATATTTTTAATGTTCTACATCAAAACAAAATATATTTTTGGTACCTACCTAATTATATGTATAAACATAAAAAATCAAATTTCGAGCAAGTAGCTTATTATTTATAACTTATGAGTATTTAAAGTTTAGAGGAGTGGTTGAAATGGAGTATACTACTAGTACCAAATAACATTTTGGTCCACCAATAATCAAAAACTTATGTTATGATAACGATAAAAAATAGTCGCCTATAATATATTTTTTCAAAAAACATCAGTACTTTTCGAGATAATGAGCGTTAAATGTTTTTGAAGGTAGATTTTGTTATTATATTTAAATTTTTACAAGTTATTAACACGTAAAATATTAAAACTATAAAATGTATTTAAGTTGATAGTTATGAAATATGAACAAATAAAATATTAAAATTAAAAACACTTCTGATGTATCTCAGACAAATTTATAAATATCATAAAAAATGCAACGTATTAACACGGGTTATGTTCACAACATGCATTTTGATCATTGGTCACTCTATTAATGCTAACGACACATGATTGGTTCTACTGAACTCAAATTTGAAATGTTACGAGTGGATGAAAGAGTGAAATTAAATAGTATACTAACTGTTAATATACTTTTAATTACTATTTTGCATTTTTTTTGTTTAACTTTTTAAAAAGTCTGTTAATGAACTAAAAATTAAAAATGTAGTGTCATTATTTTTTTAATAATTTAGATACATCGGTTAAAACTATTTTATTTGGTGTAGCTACCATATTCATGATAATAATTGAAACAAACAATTTTTATTATTACAATAACAAGTTACAGGTACGACAAATTTAGATTTTTACACAACCGGGTTTTTGCAACCCACAAGTAAAGACATAATATTCTGATTGTTATTATAGTGGTAGATATTTCAAATTTGAATACCGGTAGGTATCCAGCATGTTTACCGTTATCAACATTAAACGGTATTACAGATTATACGGTGTATTCGGTGAGTACAGTAATTACACATATTTGAAAATATAGAAAATATAAATGACTATAGTAATTAACTAATATTTGTCATCGAGATACCGAAAATACCACTACCCCTAAGTTATCTAAATTGGTGAATAATAGTTAGTTAAAATTATTTTTTATTTTTGATGAATAAGTATGTATTTTTATTTTTATTTTTTTTTTGCCCAATTATTAAACTAGATAGAAATATAGAGTAGGTACCAAAACTGTATTACTGTACTTGGTTATTGCGCTATCATTTATGAAGAAATGTCAAGTATTGAAGTCGATAATTATAATGTATTTACGGATACATTACTCGGTTAGGTTATTAAGATGAAAAAATAGTTAGTTTTATAACTTTAAGTATCTCCTATTCTGTAGTTTCCTGTATATTAATAATGTTTAAATGTAACCGAATGATTCACCAGTCGACGGATAAAAATGTTCAAACTATAGTCATAATTAACTCTAAAAATTCAAAATTGAAATAATGTAGATCTCTCTGGCTATTGCACTATCGAATGCATTGAATCATTTTAAGCATTGTCAATTATGAAAATAGTGGTGAAAAAAGGTTTTTAATGCTAACTTTCAAACTCTAAAAGAAAAGATATACTTATAAACATTTTTAATGAAGTCTCAAATCAAAAATCTAATAAATCTCAACTATGTAATCTCATATAGTTCTTGTCTGATTTGAATATTATATGGTTTGTTGTACGCAATAATTGTAGAGTTCAAATGGAGAATAATAGGTACATTAGTTCTACGTTTGGCTGTATGGCTACTGACTATTAGCTAGTCGAGATATATAGAAACCTGAGCAGCCATAGTCCACTTACTATTATTATATTAATCTAATTTTATTATTATTATATTAATCTAATATTATTATTACATTAATCTAATGTTATTATTATTGTTTTCTAAAAGTAAACTAGGTCAACGACAGTTTAGAAACAGAATAATAATGATAATTAATATGTATATGTAATAATATTAGCTAATACAATGTATATTGACAAAAAATAATATTGATAGTGAAAAATGTTTTTTATTTATTGCCGACACATTTTATTATTTCCTACTTCGATAAAATATCCAAGTGGTTTACTCAGAATAAACTAAACACAATATAAACACGGACGTGTTATGTTTAAAGTCTATACCTATACAAGTAGTAAGTACCTATATTGCTACGACCTACGTAAATATTTATAATTCCTGTGTAATTTCGATACGCCTTTTTTAAAATATATATATTATAATTTACGACATTAATCTCCCGGGACAATTTATAGACTTATGAGTTATGATAATTTAGGGTTCCGCCATATAATACATTTTATCAATGAATTATTATTTATTGCAACCAGGTGTTATAGGTATATAACGCTGAAATGATGTTCTAAACTAAATAGGTAATAATATTATCGTTATTACAAATAAAAATAAAACGCACGACAACAGTATGTTATATAACAGTATTATGTGAGTGTAATTTTATAGTTGACACGTTTACATAGATAAAACCAGTGGTCAAAGAGAGGTGAGGGTATGGTGGGAAGGAATCCCTCCACTTTTTATAATTCACATTTTCCATCCCTCCACTTATTTTGAGCCACTTCGACCATTGGATAAAATTGTTTAATACGATCGTATATTAATGTTTTTCAATTATTTATTGTGATAATACATCAATATCATTATTATATATCCATTATTTTTAAGTACTCAAAATACTGTAGTAGAGCAGTAGTGAATTATTTTTATTTCAAATTAATAGGCCCAATAATAGGTTTACCTAATGGTCCTAATGCATGAGTCGCGTGAACTTTAGTCTCTAGTTTTTACCATTTAGTATGCTAAACAATTTTATCATAATATTTAAATAACCACGAATACCGTACATAAGTAGTATTCTTTTCTTAAATGTCATTTTCTCAATACCAATGCGTGAAATTATAGCTAGTGTCTACCTATATATAGGTATTTCGTAAATATAAATATTTAATAATACTCGTATACCTACGATGTGTCAAAGTAATATTAAGTTTTCATTTTAATGTGTTTTTTTTTAATATTCTACATTTATTAAAACCGTTACACGTTGTTACATTTTGTAACGGTTTATTAAGAAATCAATAACACGAAAATATAGGTACACATAGAGGTAATAGGTACAGTTAACATTTAACGGATGACAAAAAAAAACACGCTTCTGACCAGCGACCCTGAATTCATTGAACATAGACCTTATACTTGAATTTAAAATAGAGGCCTAGTGAGTCCTACTAAATCGATAAAAATAGATAAATATTAACTTTACACTTATATACAGAATTAATAGCGGCTAACTGGCCATGGGGCGTCAATTCGTGGCTAAGGTGTATCCATGGGATAAACCTTCAAATTCCATAAAAAATAATGAAGAGTTCCAATAATATTACATTATTTGATTCAGTTTGATAAATATATTATTCAAAAAATATAAGAAACAATTGCAATAAGTAATAAGAACAACTTAGTACAACAAGTAACCTTATATTACATTCTTAAACTATCTGACAAAGAATCGAAAATGTTATCAGATATGTATAAATAAAAAATATAAAACATTTCAATTGTCTGTTTATGACATCTAATGAATAATAAATATAGTTTAAAAAGAGCGATAATTTATATTGTACATGTACCTATGAGTAAAGATAATAAAAGTATGATAGTGCCGATATAGTGGAAAGTTTCTACAGCTAATATTTTTTTGAATAGTCGCAAAGTAACGAAAAACTATTACGTTGAGAATATCCATTTTGTTAAAATTTGAACTGCAAATAAATACAAGTTAAAAAATTATAACTGAAGTTTTAATCATTTTTTCTGTAAATAGTAGTCAGTAGTCCGTTATAAGTTTTTACAACTTATAGGAAACTTTGTATTAAATTGTTCATATTTTTTGAAATAATTATTTTTTACAAATACAAATTAATCTAGGGAACCTTATATAGGTTTTTTATATTTCTGCCCTTAAGTTTATTATTAGCAGTATATTCACAATAATTTACAAATTAGGTATCTACCATAAACACAAAATTAGTTCTGTTGAACTTAAAATTGATATATTTTATACAGGATCATAATTCATAACGAAAAAAAAAGTGCACCACATTTTCTCAAGGTTAGGTGTTTAGACTTCTGTAAAACTTACATTAATAATTATTATAATTATTAATTTTATTGCAAAAGCAGTGTCTCTATTTCATACTGTCAAATGTATGCACTAGAATAAAAGTATATTTTTAGTCTCATCATATACATTCGGACTACACGACTGCAGGATACTTGGTTGTAAAAATGTAAGATTCAAGGGCTTGTCAAAAAAATACCTATATGGCGTCACTATGTTAGTCGTTATTTCCAATGATGTTTTAAAATTTTAGTTTATATTATTGTGAGACATTTTAATATTCAATATTTACTTTTCTATTTGTATACTAATATGGAAGGTAAGCATATAATTCACCATATCTAATAGGTACATGATGATTTATGGTGAAAAGGTTTTCAAGTTTCTACGATTTTTATTTTTTAATTACAATAAACAATTATTAGTTATTTTACCTTAAAATATTCAACTTTGTCAAATTTTAAGTTCAAATTACTATAAAAAACTGTGTCTAAATATTTTTAATATTTTCGAATTGATGTAAGAAAAACTCACGAGGAACCTTGTATTAAAATTAAAACTGTTAGATCAGAATTACATATATTGGACAAATTGTTAAAAACTCAAAAATTTCACATATCATATACTCAGCACATAATTAGTTAAAACAGTTTTAAAGTCGTAAGTATTTTAAACGTTGTATTATGTATAGAAAACTAGTTTATGTAGGTACATTTTATGTGTAGATAAATGATAATTTTCTAATCATTTGAAGTCTACGATTTTTCTTTTTTAAATTACAGCATATTTTTTTCAACTAGTGTTGCTGCTTAAATAGTCCTGTTTGTCCTTGTTTTTTTGTGAGTTTTTCCTAATTAGGACTTCAGCAAAATACTGGACATTTTCTATTCGTCAACACCTCATGTACCAACAAGATAACATTTTCTATTAGAAATGTAGTGATGAAGATTGAAATAAAATATTCCATTCCCAAACGTGATGACCGAAACACAGAAAAACACATATATTTTATTATGTCATCATTGTAATGGCTCCGTTTTAATTTTCAGGCTATCGCTATCTACCTACTCACTTTGTTACAATCGTATAAATCATTAAATAATAATAATATACATTATATTATAATGATCTATAATCTGTAGACTTTAATGTTTTAACAATTACCTCTCGAATTACTCCAATTTAATTTTCTGGGTATAGTATCTACGCCTATAGAATGTGTCTATTAAACACTGGTGGTTTTAACGGAGCAAAATGTATATGGATATTCGCTGACTGAGTCCCTCTCAATTTTAACGGAAAATAATATCTTCTACGATTGTAAGTATTCCATTATGACAAATGACAGATAATTTTTCAACAAGAACAGAAAACAAGAAAATACGCTGTACAACTAACTGACCAAGTTCAAGTAGGTAGGTAATATTTATAAATCGTTTTATTCATCTTTGTATAGGTATTGTTTTCTATAAGTTATGTTTCATATTTTGCTTAAAATAAAGGTATTTAGTAGGTAATAATTTTATCTAATTAATTCGTAGGTATTTTACTGTCGTATAAATTAATTACATTTATGGAAATTTAACTCAAAATATTTATTAAATATTTAAATACCGAAAATGTTGGTCAATTCTTGAGTAATTATTTTATTGGGCCCTTTCTAATGTTTGCCGACTTGGCCTTTTTCTTTAAATCTGCCACTGGGAATATAATATACGTATATTATTATGAACAAAGGTTACAAGTTTACAACACTATTTTAGGTCTTGTTTAGTTTTGTTATGCCAAGCTAACTGTAAAGAATGTATGGTTTACTTTTACAACGATTTACATGTTCTGCTGACAATTTATTCTTTGTTAGCCAAATCTTGAAATAATAATTAATGATTGAATGCCAATAATCGAAGTTATCATATTTAAAATAATTATTATTATTATTAGACAACACTGTCCCTGCTGCGTCATTCTAAATATCTACTGATAAGATGTATAAGGTTAGCCTGCTAGTGATAAAAAAATGGACAACATTCTGATCATTTTGATTAAAATATCCTTTGCGAATTGCAATGAAATTGTTTTCATAAATTAATATCAAAATTATTTTCTTTGAAAATCAAAAACAATGGATCACCACTCTGAAAATTATGAACTTGCAGACTGTAGAGGTTAGTTATCAAACAAGTTTTTTTTTTTTAAAGAGGTTATTGTTACTGTGAAAAACTTGATCATAAGTTGATGATTAATCCACAGATTAAAACTGTATATAATGTACAACGTATATAATTTGCAGCTTATTAAATAAAATATCTATAAAGATATATTGCTCAGAAACCATTGGCACATAATGTGTCATTCACACGCATGAGCTGCTAAATTTAATAAAACATGACGTGTAAATGTGGTATCAATAATATTCCATCCATATAATAATAATGTTTTTCGTTTTTATCTCTATTATTAGGAATTGTTTTTTATACTCCCGACAAGGTAATGATAATTTTTTTTGTCAGAAATATCTAGTAAAACATCTTAGCTCCGCCTGGTTTTGCATTCATATTAAAGGCTTTTATACGACCCCTACAAAAGTTCTAGACACCCCTTTGTCCCAAACTTACAGATTATTATTTATTAATTACATATTATTGGTTATTTTCACTGAACTTATTCCAAGCTGTATATTGTGTGCACAAAATAGGTAGGTAATTCTATTAGGAAGTCAGTAATTGGAATTTGTCTTAACTATAGTTTAAATTTGCTGTGGACCAAATTATGTAGCAAAAAGAATTAAAGTTTTTAAGGTTTCAACTTATTTTAAATTACTTATATAGTCTATCACATATATTTACTAATTTTTCAATCAGTACTTGACTTGTTCCAATATCATTCTGATGTTTGCTATTAATCATTTTTCTAATCACTGTTACATACACTCAATTTTCCCTCGTAAGACTCAATTAATACACTGTTTCTCATCCATTACTGTTCTTATGTGTGCAGTACGCCATCACCAAATGGAAAATACTACAATAATAAGTCAAGAGTAGATTCCAATTAGATATAGGCATAATAATATAATACTATACAGTGATCTTAAGTTTATTATCGTTTCTAATTTGTTACTCTTTTAACATTACAAATATATTATTTTATGCGTTAATGTCAATAAATTCACCATTCTAATCTACCAATTAACTTTGAATTGTAAATGTACCTAATTATTATTTGTTTTTATTATTATTCTTCTACTACAAAAATAATGTTTTAAAATATTCTTAGGGTCTGGTATTATTTTCAATCATTAATTTATTTAGAATTAATTATGTACTACTACAGCTATCTCATATCAATGAACGAATAGCATTGAAGTATGTTTTAAAAGTGAGTCATTGCAAAAGTATATGTTATAATGGTTTGAATTTGAGAAAAAGAATATTTTAAACTATTTTACTAAGTTGACATTGAATTACTATTATCATTGTTTAGGTTATTGTAGTTATATTATATTATTATTATCATTCAAATATTTATTTTATTTACTATTATTATTTATGATTTAAAGATGGAAAAACAATGTTGGGTATGAACTATGAAGTCTATAGTGTGAATGAAATTATAATAATTTATAATTGTATTAAACCTATTAACGATCGATAAGTTGATGATTTTGGATGAGCAGTTGAAGTGGAAAAATTACTACAATACAGAGTCTGTAAACAAAACCCTTCAAATGTGCTACCAAATTAAATTACAAATATTTTGGTTAAAAAGGTCAGTAAACAGTTTTGTTTGATGTTTTATAATCAATGATAAATGCATGTTAATTTTCATTACAAAATTGTTTATAAAAGTTAATATTTTAATAGTTTTGAAAAAGTCGTGAATTACTAAAGTAATAGAGGTTTCCCTGTTTACAGATACTCGTCAATATTGATACTATAGCATTTTCCATCAGAAGATATTATCATATATTTATGTATATGAATAATGGACAGTCAATGCTGGTGTTTAACTTTCTATCGTACGGAACCAAATGTATACTGAAGTTTTTTCAACTATAATAAAAGGTAATAAATTATTAAAATAAGTATATCTATAATTATTTTATTAAAATGTTATGTTATAACTAAAGACTGGATCTAAATTCTCTTAAAACACCTAAAATATGATGCTAAAATTCTCTAAAAAACCTTCAAATATTCTCATTTTATTCTCTTAAAATGTTTAAAAAATATGACAAAATAATCAATTAACATCAATATATGCTGTAATATACATTTTTAAATATCTTTTTTTACATCATTCATTTGATAGTGAGGCATATACTTGGGTATTATGATGGATATTATCATTTTAAAAACCAACAATCAATCTACACTTAAAAATATGTAATTTCAAAAATGGAAAAGTGTTAAACAAAATTTGGATGTTTGAATTTTGAATATTTGATAAACTTTTACATGATACAGTATGAAAACAACTGTATGTTAGCCAACATGTTAAGTGAATGGCATGGAATTTTATGATATAGTGCTATAAAGTATAAACCTATAACATTGCCTGCTCTTTTTATCTAAATGATAAAAATAAAATTTCCCGGTACCATAATATTAAAATAAATAATGAATAAATAGTTTTGCTAACAATTTACAAAATATTCCTTAATATGCTAAGTGGGTTAAATATTTCCTAACCCATGAAATATTCTCAAATATGCAAAAAAATGTTGTTCTACAAACTCAGACTTAAACGAATCATCCACATTTTTTACTCTCATAAGACTGCATAGACCCAGTAACGTTATGTAAAAATATAAAAATCCGGTCTTTAATGATAAGCGATAACGATAACCTAAAGCTTAACAGCTTACAAATTCAAAATTGTTTAGATTTACTCTAGATTTTTTGCCAGTATATTATATTAACTAATTATGTTATAGTCTTAAAAATAAAAATAACTGTAGAAACTTTAAAATCAAAATTATTATTCAAAAATGTTAACCGCTTGTGAGGAAAATTTGTGAATTTCAGCTTACATCTCTGACATTGTCAATTTTACAGTTAAGAACTATTTTATACACAAAAATTTAAATTGTCCACTAGTATCTTTAGAAAAAAATTGGTTATCATTTAAAAAAAGTAAGTTATAGTTACATGAGCATACATAAAAGTTGAGTAGGTACTCTCGTCTCTTCACCCTCCCAAAAACCCCATTTTGATTTTAGTAGTATACCTCTCATCGTGAACTTACTGTATAGTATATATTATATATATATAGGATCTTTGGTGTTGAATTTCAATATTGTGAATAAAATTATCATACATACATTTTACATTAGTTATATAATTAAATTAAAAATGACTCATTCTATTTTAATATAATAGGTATTTTACTAAAACTAATTTTGAAAAAAATTCATTATCTTGCTTTAATTTTTTTGACTGAATTTGATATAATATTTAATGTCTAGATCCTGTCCGTGAAGATTGTGTTTTCATTACTATTTTACTATCACATTGTGTAGAACTGTAGTCCTAATGTTATATAAATTATTTAGTAACATATTACTTTATTAGTAAACTAATATTAAATATTTAAATAAGTATCTACTATCTTCAGTCTCATTAATTACGTTTAATATTTTTTTCAATTTTATATACTAATATAATTTATTTTAAAAATAAAACATTTGATAGTTTTTTAGATGTCCCATGCCCATCATATGAGAAGTGAGGAACCAGTACTATGCCAAAACTGCAGTGAACTTTTAACAGTAGTGCACCTTTTGGTTAACTGTTGAAACTATTGCAAACCTTGAAATTCTGGATAATCTATACAAACATCTGAACCCTCCAGACGAAAAGAAGATGAAGCTATAACACAATTAAATAAATGATGATAATAAAGTTTGTAAATACATTATTTAAGTAATGCGTAATTATGAAGTGTAACAATGAAAATAATCAACCTCATTTTGTTGTAATATAATATAATATTGTTAAAACTGTGGATAATCATTAAATTATTATCTAAGTACAAACATTTTAAAGTGAAAAAATTATAATGATTGGATACCTTCTTAATATTTATTGCAGGATAATAATAATAATAATTTAAACTAACCATTTTCTGATTACTACTGTTTTTATAAAAATTGAAATAATAATCAACATACTGTAAACTGTTATCAATATTTAATGATTTTTTATTTAGAATGAACTTAAATTAAAGCTTGTTCATTGATTATTACTAATGAAATATTTTATAATCTATAATTTAAATAATACTTTTTATAATATAATGATACAGTGTATAATTCTTAATAGCAGTATTTAAAATTTTTTACCATTCAAGTGTAAAATAAATAAATATTTAAAATGGTCATTTTCAAATTCATGTTTAGGATTTAAATTTTAAATTTTACATTAAATCTGAATGATGACAATTGCATAATTTTAGTAACCATATGTTTAATAATTCGTACGTAACTTTCTTAAAATAATTTTTGGTACCTACTGCTAATGTGTACTAATAAATATTATTTTTATTTTCGTTTCATTTATTTTTCCCGAGGATCAAAATAGTGCTCTAAACAATCCTATCTTTAATTTAATATATTATACCCTCTGTAATTATTCAATCATGATATCTTACAGATACAAAACAATTTGTTTATTAATAAATTATGTGACTAAAAAATATATTTACATTTTTAATAGTTGCATTTGACTCTAAAATAATTTATCTTAAACTGAACTTTAAATACTTTTATTGTTTGTGTTTGTGTGTAAGTTATTTTAAATTATTGGCCATAACCTATTATAAGAATTAGAACACTAATTATTGTACAAAACTTATCCTTAACATTTTATTTCAGGTTTTGGACAGCGTAAAATCCCAATATTTGGTTTTTTTTACTAGAAGTTATCCAACAGTTAACTCAGTTATTGATCGTAGTTATAGTTCAGTAATCGGATGCAAAAGCTACTTCCTGATATCTACTGAACAATTGCCATCAAGTTTATGTAGATGGATTTTGACCTAAATTTGCTTTTAGTAATAAATATTAATCCTATGTATTCTTGGAAACAAAATATATATTTTCCCAAAATAATATACATTTTTATTTCTTCAAAAAATTATTAATTATTATATTATATAATTTATTCAATTACTACTTTTTTTTATTATTTATTGTTTTTGTTTATATTAATTCTTTACAATAGTTATAAACGTATGGCAATAATTATATTGTTATACAATTATTTTTATTAAAATACTTAATCTATCTCCCACTCAATATTTTGTTATTATGTTAAACACATTAGGAAAAGATTAATTAAAATTATTATATTATTAATTTGAATACTATTATTCATAATTATAAAACTGTTGAGATGAATAGGTTGCTATCAAAATTGTTGTTGTGTATACTGTTTACAATATTGTTTTAATTTACTAACTTGTGATCGAGTCAATGGATTACTCTATTCAAGTTATTTTTATAATCATTTCTTAAACCTACACCAATAATAAAATATTAAAATATAAACGTAGTATATTACTTATAACTTACATATTACATTTTAGTTATTCTTATGATAAAATATTAAAAATAATCTTCACTATATACCAGGAATAAAACCATAGAATACTAAATAAATATATTTATTCTGTTATTCATATAAAATACAGTAATATTTAAACAATATTTAAATATCAATTCTCAAAAAAGTAATAATTAAAGTGGTTACTAGGTTAAAATAATATATAATATAATTATAAAATAATAAAATATTTGATATTTGTTTATTGCCTTTATAAGCTTATTCTTTAATTGCGAGTTGTGACTTATTAAATACTATTAATGTAATAAATAAATAAATATCTAAAAACTACTAAGTATTGATTATACTAACTATAATTTATATATACACATTATTAATTAACTAATAATTATTACTATTGATTGTATAAACAAATAAAGGTTATTACACTGTATTATGAATTAATATGAAATTATAAAAAAAAATCAGTACTGTCTGTTTTTGTAGAAGACATAATATGCACAATGTATTTTTTGCATGCAGCTAATGATATGCTGGTGTCTAAATTGGTTTCAAATAACTTCTTCTAGTTCTTCTAAAAAATAATAAGCTATGAGCGAAATAAGTTACTAGTAGGTATAACAAACTACCAAGTAATATTTCAATTATATTTATATTAATGTATTTGCCATATTATAATTTATTTTCCCGCCATTGGTATTGAGGTGAGCTTGGCACTCATCACGTTGGTATTTTGAGAACCACTTATTTATTTATTACTGGAGTCCTGTATTACTGTGATATTATTAATACGTTCAATTGATATGTTTCCAAGTATAATTTTACACCTATAATAATTTTATAAATAATTCTCGATGAGATGACATGCAATATCATCAATATTGATGCCTACGGGCGTGTATTTCAAATAAATAAATAAAAAAAAAATATATTCGTTTGCCAGGCACTGGTATAGACCACTCAGCCTAGATGAATAATATTATATCATAATTCATATACTTTATTTATTTATGGGATTATATGTGTATAAAAAAATCAAATTTTTAAAACAATAATGTTTGAATTAAAAAAAGTCTTATAATAATGTAGCTTTTAATTTTTATTATTTAAAAAAAAATATGAGAAATTTTTTTGTAAAAGATTAAAATATAAGTAACTTGTTGTTGGTTTCAATATTCTATGTTTATTATTTAATAAACAATGATAAAAAAACAAAGAGTTAAGTCAACCCAAATGGCGGATGTTGCTTAGCAGTACTGTTGACGGGTTAATTATATCTGAGAAAATATTTTTTTTTCTTGTTATTAGCAAAAAGCTTAAAAACATTTTCATTTTAATTCAAAATAATTTACCATTAATAATTAAGAACTGTATTTTAAACCAACATTATCATTTTTTAAAATTAAATTCAGTCATGTTGTTAGATGTAGACATATAGTATTAGAGTGCATTGATCTATTATCAAGCCTAAAATTAAAAATGTTGTGTAAGGTATCTTGTAGGATTTTATTGATATTTTAATTTTGAAGTGGATACCTAAGTTATAACGACGTAAAATATTACAATTTTAAATGATCTCATTTTAAAATTAAAATATCAATAGAGATGCAACAGATAATATTCTCATTTTTAAATTGTATTTTAGGTGAACACATATTTTTAATACTATTTACTAACGACACAAACATTAAAATTAGTTCTAATGAATTCAAATTTGCTATTTATTGTGCGTTTGTATGACAAAGGCGACACAATATACATAGGGACCTAAACTGGAGTTCTGTACAAATGTTTGATTAAAATTTTTAATGCACGTTTGAATTCATAATTAAAATACATATTTAAGTTATTTGAGAAGTCTATTTTCAATTTTCAATTTTAAACCTTTAAGAACTTTAAATTTATGATAGTATTATTTAAAATCAGTGGTAAAATATTGTTACATTTGTATCTATTTTTTACACATCAAATGTTAAGTGAAAAGTGGTTCCTTAATAGCCTACCTAGTCTAAAAACATAAATTCTACGATTTTTTTCGAAATTACAATCGAACTTTAGGAAATATGTTTAATTTAGTACCGCTTTTAGGAGTTTTTATTATAACTAGTTATGCAAGAAAAAATATATTTCATTTCCCAAGACATATGGAAATGTACGTACTTTGGCTGGAAATTAAAAACGGTAAGTTATGGACTACACACAGTAATCTTCGATTACTACTCATACATTGACTCAGTCCAAATGTACGTGTCATATGAATTGCCTAAATAATA
Source organism: Myzus persicae (assembly GCF_001856785.1). Lineage (NCBI taxonomy): Eukaryota > Metazoa > Arthropoda > Insecta > Hemiptera > Aphididae > Myzus > Myzus persicae. Next base: position 47,509 of record NW_019103904.1, read on the forward strand.
CCCCTTCAAACATGCTGGGCCCTAGACGCCTAATATTTTGTGCATTACGATCTACATGGTTTCAAAGCCGTACTCGCTTTTTTCGTTTTACATTATATTTTCAGTTTGTACTCTCCGACGAGGGCGGCTTGAAGCCATACGTGACGATGCGACATCGTGCGTGGCTCGGGTTGGCTCGGCTTCATAGATGCCCATGGTGAGGCTTGGTATCTACGCGCGCGGGGCGCGACTCGTCAGATGCGTTCGCACGGTGCAGTTCCCGGTACTGCCAAAGGCCACGAGCCGAGCCAAGCGCAGTGCAGAGCCGGTTTGATACGCTCACGTGCCTTGCGGGCAGCTGTGAAAAGGGCCTCAATAGCATCATAGTACAGTAGGTAAAAGTACGAAATTTGATCTATTGAACTAAATTTTATTTTTATTGCATATTATAGGGCAATATTTTTTCATTTTTTTATTTTGATTTTTTTTTAAATTTTTCTCCGAGAAGATATTGGGCCCAGGAGTTAAAAGTTTGAAATACAAATTCATTAAATAGTTTATATAAATTAAATATTCATTACAATTTGCAACACACATTTCTCACATAACTAAAATAACAATACAAATAAATACATAATTTTTTCTTCGTTTATATATTATAATATTATAATGTATTACTATATAAAAAATCGTGTAAGAAGTTTAATGCATATTAGGTGTTGATTATGTATACTTAAACAATAGCACAGTTATATATTTGCTTTTATAGTTATAAGCTTGGTTATGTTATATTTTACCCATATTATTTTTCATTTAAATTTTAGAGGAGTACTACTGATTTGTTTTAATTATTCATTATTATTATTTATTAATACATTATAATTGTTACAAATACATTATATGAAATTCGATTATCAAGACTGTAAATCTTGAAAAGAAAACAATTTTTTCATAAACTATTGCTAAAAATATTAGAAACTAAATTATGAATACGATTTTAATAAAATATCAATATCAACAAAATCAAACTATTAAAAATAATAACATAATAACAATACATTTTATAAAAAATAATATTAATTAAAGGTAAATAAAAACCTTATGGAACCTTATATTTATGTATATCCATATAATATATTATTAAGAGGATGTAAAACTGACATTTGTTGTTTCTTTCTTACAAGTGCGTAACATGACAAATTTATGCTCAGCAGATCACGTATAGCTTTGTTAATTTAAAAATTATAGTTAATAGACCCATTGTGATAAAACTTGATAGTAAGAACATAAGTTAAAATTACATTTTTAAAATTAAAAATAAAGATAGCTATTTCCTTTTGACATTAAAATATTAGAGAGGAAATATAAAGCGATTTTTTTTGGATTAAATGTATCTTTGTTTCTTGTGTTGATTATGTTTATTTTAAATGCATTTTTTCAAGAAGTTTTGGATAATTAAAATTATGAATGTGTACTGATGAATTAGACATTTTTTCTTCCAGTGATCAATAACCTAGGGGAAGACCTATTATCGTTAACCTGATTATAAAATGAGTCCATTTCACTGCGTCCAAATAATTTAAATGTCAGTTGTAATGTAGTACCTATTACACTAATGTACCTAAATTGAATAGACTTCCTGTTTTATTATTCTGGCCTATAATTAAAAATATAATAGGTACATCAATAATACTTTTCTATTAAAGACAAAATAATAATACTAGTAATAACAATAATTCTTTATTTATGGAGAAATAAACTCCATATAAGAAACGCATTTATAAATAACTCGTGGGGTGAATAGCCTTCTACATCCCCTTATAAGTACATCACTAGACTTGAGTAGGTACTCATAAAACCTAAGGGTGTCCTATAAAATAAAAGTTTAAAATGAGCCATAAAGTAAAAGTGCTCATTCTCCCATCATTAAAAATAAAACTCAAAAATAAAATGTAAAATAAGTATAAAACCGATTGATTCTTTTATAATTTAACTTATAACTTCTAACTACTTGTCCTAAATTCGATTTTTATGTATCGAAATACTTGGATAAATATTCTGCTTTGGAATATGAAATGAAAACTGTGTTGTCATATTAAAAAAATAAAAACTCACATAATTTTAGAGATAAAAAATATTAAAATATATAAATATGTTTTAACGACTAGAAACCATGTAAAAATTTTTTTCAAAAGTATTTATATTTTTTGAAATAATGTGTGTTCAATGATAAAAAAATCACTCGGTATATATTTAATAACGGAATAAGCCTATAATTCGATATAAATGTTTATTAAATATCATTATCTATAATCTTATTGGATAACCATAACATGATACTGCAGTTAAAACTGTATTTAATTATAAAATGTATGAATTATAAGAAATAAAAAGAGAACATATAAATCAAAAACTTACGTATTAAAGTAACTTTTTCGGACCATTAAGGACGGTCAGGCGGTAGGTAGGTACATTTTTAATGACATAATTAATAAAGTCGTATTAATTGTATCTATAAAAATTGATTATATTTTATTATTAAAATGTATAACCAATAATTGTTGCATATTAGCGAGGTTAGCATAAATAGATATAAGATAGTTGTTATTAGATGGCATTTATATTTATATCACTTGATCTCCTTTAAATGTATAGGTAGGCACTAAGCAGTAGTTATTGTTTGAAAAATACAACAATTACTTACATACTAAAATGAGTCATATTATTGTATGACTCTGACTATTATAAGCTACCAATGATAAAGCTGCAAAATATAAAAACGTCGAAAGTTTAAAACATAGACTAAATGTAATTTCAACATAATTTGGAATACATTTTATACTCATTAACAATACTTTAAAAATAAATCTATTATTACTATAGTCATTTTATCTATGATTTTTTAAAGTATCTATCAGTTAAATATCATAATTATATTATAAACAGTTCATTACAAAATTAGATATTATAAAATATTATTTATTATGACAAAATTATAAAATGTATTTTTACATTTAGTATTGTAATATTTTTTAAAGTACCTACTTAGTGTTTATGTCAATAAAATAAATGCACAATAAAAATATTAGTATTAAGTTAAAAATATTCAGTTAAAACTCACTTTCTTATTATGGGTCTCGAAAAATAATTGAATGTTTTTAGAAAATGTCTAAAATTAATATTATTTTTTTTTTCACGATTTTTTTCATCTCCACCTTTTCGTTTCTTATTACACTAATTTATATCCATTGTATTTCCTAACTCGAATAATTTATTAAAATAAACAATAATAGAATACAGAAGAAATAAACTTACTTAATTATAAAAGGAAAAATAAAAATATACAAATACATAAATAATGACTGAATACCTACATTAGATAGGTACCAAATAGTGAAACATGTTCTTTGTAACGAAGTGTCAAACTGTCAAATGATTAGTAAATAGTGGGTACTTGTAAATTTATAGGTATTACTTCAAAATAATATTGAATAATAATCTAAAATAAAAATAATACCACCCAGCTCGTTATTCTATCATCGTCCATCGACAAAATCCGGAATAATCAATGAAATCACTATTATAACCTATACATTTTAATGTTTACTCCCAACGAAGGTTAATTCTATGCAGGCGCGGCTCCAAGGGGGGGGGGCACTGGGGCCATGGCCCCAGGCTTTCCAAAATGTTTAATTTCTTAATACATATTTACATATTTGATATTTCTCCCTGTGAACATTAAATTCCGATTATTGAATTAGATACCTAACAATTTTATTTTGCCTGAAAAAAACATAATATGATATAAATATGTGGTGTGTCGTGTGTATCATGCAGGAACGTATCGCCAGATTATTACTTCTGCTGAGAGAAGTTTTTCGACTTTACGCAGAGTCAAAACTTGGCTTCGATCAAGGATGGACGAGAACCTATTAACAAAAACAAGTTTATGCTTGTTAAATGTACATACAAATATTAATTATTAATATTTGTGAAAAAATTGATGAGATAATCGAAATGTTTGCTGCAAGACAAAAAAAATAAGGTTGGAGTTTGTAATCTAAAATATAATAAAACCAAGCATAATGTAGGTATATTGATTAAGTGTAAGAGGTTATTTACTGACAAACTTGAATTTCAAGTTAGGGTATCCAGTGGTGGCCAAACTACGGCCCTCGGGCCAACTCTCCCGCCATCATTTAATATCTGGCCCGCGAAAGAACTATAATATTTTATATTTATGTAAAAAAAAAATACAGTATATACATTCTTCATATTTAATACCGTAACGTTTTTGTTGTTGCAATGTCTTTTAATAATATAAATAGCATTATGGTTTCTTATCTCATTTTCATACGATCACGATGGCTGTAGAATCACAGTGTAGATAATATCGTCTGCCGCCAAATAATTTTTGGAAATGTAAGCCGATATAATTTTTTTTTCATTTGTAGTAATTATTAAACTAAGTATTAAAGAAAGTCATTATGATTATTGAGTACAATAAAAACCTCGTTAAATATGAAATTATACATCTATACTTAAAATTCTGATGACTAAAGTAAAATTTTTTTTATGGCCCGTGGTAAAAAAAGTTCTTTTTTTATGGCCCGAGGTAAAAAAAAGTTTGGCCACCACTGCTCTAAACCCCTTCAGTAATTTAGTGATAGCTAACTCCCCCCCCCCTCCTGCTAAGTCTCTGATTCTATGATTACAATTCACAGTAATACTGTTATTATAATTATTACTTACTACTTACTATCGAGTTTCTTGTTTAATATGAACTAATAAATAATAGTAGTATAGTAGGCACTGTACTATAATAATATTTATTGGTTTTTGCCTATAGCAATCTTGTTTTGCAATGCTCGTCATAAGAAAATATTACGAGAAACCTATGAGGAAAAAACCGTGTATACTCTATTTCTATATCTAATCCTACTGCGGCCCTTTAAACTCGTAGATGATACACACCAATAATTGTTATAAGAAGTACATATAATAAATAAAATAAAAATGTCCGCACGGAAGCGTTCATCATCATTCGTCTGTATGGCTGTATGCATATCCCAAAACTTGAACTCTACTCCAAATTTATTAGGTTACATGAAAACGATGGCCGTGAATACGCTTGCTCGGGAAAATCACAAGTTTTTAATATCGTTATTATCATTCGATAAAGTATAAATTATAATATAACCACAGTTGAAATATAAAAAAATTATTGCCGTTTCAACCAAATATTTGATAGTAAAAACAAAAATGGTAGCATAAAGAGAGCTAATAATAATCGAGTAAGTATGAATATGCACGGGAATTTTGATTTTGTTAGCTTTTGCCAGAGTATTTTTGATGATAAGAAAAATTGATACATATTAATTCTGATATCCCTTTACTTATCCATTTTGTATATGATGATGACAATCCTAGTCTATATATGCAATAACCTGTAAATTTCAACCACTATTACAACTTTGTAATGCGTAATAAATCATGGTTACTCATAAGTACATTTCAATACGGTACCTACCTAAACAATGAATAATAAAACTATAAGAGTAACTTGATCATTTATTATTTAGGCACATACCTGCAAACTTTTCTCTTTCTGATAGAATTGACTTCCTCAATTTATTTTTACTATATAACCAGTTATTCAAAGTAATTTAATTCAATCCATTTTATAATGGTACGAAAAATCTAATACAGGCAATGGGAGTTGTCCGATTTGCATATTATATAATTAATTTCTATACCTACGCGGGAACCGCCTTTATGTGCCAAATTATGCGATAAAACGTTTTATTTCCAGTAATCCGACAGTTATACTTCACAACTGGATAAGTTTAACGAGTGAACTTATTTTCAATAGAAATATATGTTTAGGTATTAGATACAAATAACATATTTATTAAATGTAAAGAAACTTTATAGAGATACATGCCTATATAAATCTTTAACAATTATTGCACGAGATAAAAATAATACATAGGTATTATAGCCAATATCAAAAGGTAAGTGTTATTTTATAGAATTTTTTTTTAATATTTGGTAACTTAATAAAATACCAAATTAATTTATAATTTACAACTCCTTGGTATTTAACGGTAACTGTCTGAAATATATTATTTTTTGTTAAACTCAATAATTCTGTTATGGCGACTACTCCATAGTCAACATTGTCTTATATTATTTTAATACAATGAATTCATAGTTGGGTTGTGTAAGTATAAGTTATACTAAACGTGTACCAAAAATCGTGATACATCAATGTTATACTTATGAGTTTATGACAATTTAAAAAAATTAAATATCGGCAGTTTGTTAATACGTCTAGCTAAGTAGGTACCTATTAAATGCATGTCTGGTACAATTCCTAAAGTAATGATAAGTTAGGCAAGTGAAACACATATTTTCAATACATTTTTGATCTTATGATCATACTATTAATTAATAATTATACTTATCATACTAAAAACGAAGATAAATGATAAATAATAATTAATAATTATTATGTCAGTGTTATCTATAGTAATGGTGGGTTATGGGTATAGTGACTATATATGGTAACGCCGTGATAACATTAAAAATAATCAACTGTAATCTATTTAGTAATTACTTTTATTAGGTACCTACCTACCAATTAGTGCTTACTAATTACTATTTGGTATTTAGTATTTACTAAAGTATAGTATATAACTTAAGTATGAAATATATAAATATAAATATAATTATTATTTTACATATTATTTTTGTTAGAATTAACTTTACTATTTCGTAATTTATTTATAATAATTACGGGCGCGAGTCGAATATAATATGCACTATGCAGAGCCGCAGAGTTATAGCCAATAGGTAGGTAACTAATAAGTAATATGTTTATTGATTAACCCTTAAGCCGGGTTTTCACGATTTGTGTATTTTACGAATTTTTGATGTTCGTTGATACTCGCCATATAGTGGAACAGAGTACTTGCATCAATATTCGGTATTTGGTATCTATTCGTAAACGCCATATAACCGCGGATTTAAGTAACACTAGTCAAAGAAATATTTTATATATTCTTAAAATATGTGAATTGTCAATTTGACAATTTTTTGAGTACTGAAATTAACTTGTAGATAAAATCTTGAATCTGTAGAAAAATTTGAAAATATTGAACAAAATATGCCCAATGACAATATGACGTATCCAATTTATTTATTTTCAAATGTTATCGACAACCGGCGCATAGTGGATACTGGATAGTCTACATCCGCTGACAGGGTATGTTATAATGATAATCTTTTAAGAAAATTCTATTTTTATAATATGTTTATGATATAATAATATACATATACAAAGCATGTGTATTTTAAGGACGGTACACACACCCATTAGATGCATTTGTATGTCCTTATGATACCTGCACGTTAGTACGTTACAACACGTAATATATAAAACTCTAGTTTGTAATTCCAAGAAATGTCTTTCAAATTTATTGTTAAATGAAAAATAAATACTAATGCACTATTATTATAATGATTTATTGATAGTTAAATCAAAAACAATTATTTGTGATATCCAGCCGACAGATAATCTGTAGACGTATATTGTATATTTGTATATATCGTAAGTTGTAATATACTATTCTCAATCGTTCTCGCACTGCTACTACTTATAGTGTTATATACCCATTTCATTTCGTAATATAAGTATTTGTAATATAAGTATTTCGTAGACATATATATATATATGTAACCATATTTCCGACGTGGGAACGAGTACGGCCGATGTATAATTCCGCTGCGTGGACAGTTTTGAGCCACAGTGGGCCTGCCCGACCGCGCTCGGCCCCAAGGCGAGTGAGCCGTTGTCAGTCCAACAGAACATTCCCAAATCCGTGCATTTGTTGAATTAATAAAGTGTTCAAATAAAGTATAGTTGTAAACCACCTCACTGCGTGTTTCAATTATTTAGTTGTGTAGACGTACATAACAATAGCATTGATAAAGAATTTGACTAATCTGTAGCCATGACATAGGTAGTAATAAGTAATTATCGATTTCCTTCTAAAGAGTAAATCCTAATATAGTAGTGAAAGAAATATTGAAAGTTAAATGTCCATTTTCCGATTTATATTTATAGATGCGTAAGTCAATCGACTCTTGTATGATTGCATATTATAATATTTTCCCATGAATAATATTGTGTATTTGTGTTCCACACAGATTAGGATAGTTTGTATATTAGGCACTTATGTTTAAATGTCTTATTTGTTATAAATAACTTATTACTCATGGTCATATATGTATACCACCTATACCTATTCGTTTATCCGAGGGGTATACCAGGTCAATATTTTCGTTTGAACTTTTTACGTAGGACTTACTACGAATTTGGGGTGGGGAACGGCAGAACGTTGTGTGTATATCGGTATATCATGTCGATACTTTCTACAAATAATACAATATTATGCCTATAGTGTGATGTAATTTCGAAACTTTTAGCCGGTATGAGCTCGTGCCTCGTGTATTAGTGTGTGTATACGGTTTTGATGGAACCAATAATATTAAGTTTTAAATAGTATAATATACATAATGATACGTAGTTGTGTCGAATGATGTGTATTGTTGTCTTAACTACATTCGGTTGCTACGCCGTAAATCGTTAAGTCCGTCACGCGCGTGTTTGTGTGTGTTACCTACCGGTAGCGTATTGTACACACCGCAGCGCGATCGACAGTGTACCGAAAGCCGCGTCACGGGGTGGATTTCTGACGTATAGTGAAGGACGTACACAGGTAAACGCTCTCACATGTAAACACTAAACATACACACACACACACACACAAACACGGCACAAGTACAACATAATAATAATATATACTATTTATGAGCACTCAAACGGCCAAACTATCCGTCTGCAGTGGCGTCATTTTACGTTTTTCCGTAAGACTGCAGGCTGTGAATCGCGATCGATATGTTACGCCAAATCACTATATGATATTAATAATTATAATATTTACAAAACGAATATCATGCGATGGAAATGCACTAATGCACTAAATTCCGATGACGCCACTGCAGTGACCATATGGTTGGTATAATAATAAACTTATGTGTAAGCTACCACGCCTACGAGGAAAATATTTTCGTCACTATATTTTAAGAAACCCCGAAAGATACGCTTCGGCAATTAGACCAATGATAACAATATATTGATAGTTATATTATAAGTAGCCCCACATTGTACCTATCCCGACGAATGACAATATAGTTAACTTCACACCGCTCCTTCCGGTTTTGACTTTTGACGGGGCTTATGACAAAATACAGTTCTGGTTGTCTATGAAATGTGTAGTATATTAATATAATAAATTAATAACTCACTGCGAAATTAAAAATAATTATGACTTATAGACGCTATACTTGGTTAAGCTGTCCACCATACACTATATGATACATTGCACGTAGGTACTTAAGCATTTGCACTTTATGAATGAATTCTTGAAGATCATACACTATGATGTATTATATATTTATATGATTAGGGTATCTTCTCCATTTTACCCTTAGCTTCCGACGATACGTAGGCGTATTGCGCTATTATGGTTTACTTCGGAGTATATATTACCGTGGTGGCGTGGTCAATACTTTGCGAACGAACACTCGGCTTTCAACAGTTGCATACTATATTATTATGCTTGGTTATTCATCAAACATGCTCACTCCCATATTTTCCTTTAATGAATGTCCCGTGATGATATAAGCTTCCGTTTTCAAAGGAGAACGATTCTCTTTTACTGTAAATTAATTATAGTGGATAATTTTTTTGAAAATTTTGATGGTCCTACCACATTCAAAATTCGAATGAGTAGTTCCTTACTTATTAAAATGTTTATATTAAGGATAATTGATAGTCCTTAAAACTGGTTTTACATAAATATAAAATATACGTACACTTTGATCACGTATTACCGGTATTTGTTCTGCTTTCTGCATATTACAGACGTTTAAATCGTCTCCAACTCTATACGATCATTATGAAAAAACGTTATTGTGCATTGAGGCCTAAATAATAAAAATAAATAACGATATCACCATGATAAGTTTTATGTTTTCAATTTCAATATTTATTTTGCCATATTATATGTTTATATATATAAATACTTAAATATAGACATGACTATATTATAACTGACAAATTAATCCAAACTGAAATACTTTCAACTAATCTATAAACTCTGACATTTTTTATTGGTAGTATGTATTATACAGTAATTAGTAGTATAATAATTTATAATACTAGTGTACTAGTTTACTTGAACCGAATTTATGTTTAATATTTCATTTATACATTTTATTTTATTTCATTGCAATCGACAGTAGGTGTAGGAACACCACAAAATATGTATAGAATTATACCAGCTATGTTATGCTAAAACGTTTTGACTATAAATAATTAGTTATTAATTATTATTTCCTTTTTTTAATTATGCATTTCAAGGCCTCAACAGTTTAAGTTATTAGCATATAATATTGTGCACCATAATACGATTAGCACAAACAATATTAATGGTACTAACCATTAACGAGTGAAAACTATTCTTGTAAAGAGTAAATGTCATGATTAATTAATGTAATAGCAGTATAAACACATACAGTACAATTGCTTGTGAACATTATTATACTTTTTAGTCTTTACCATATTTTATTTATCTGCTTGGACCCTAGCACCTCAAATTCAAATTTTTTAACTCAAACTTTTTTAGAAAACGAGTTCTCAATTAGTTAAATTTGTAACTACTAATTAGAAATGTGTAAGCCAAATGTTATCCCCTGAAATTATTATTTTTATACTTCAGGTTTCCAGGTTGATGAACCTTATGTTTACTTTTTAGTTTTTAAATAAAATAGTTTTTTCATTCGTTAGATTATTTTAATAGGCAAGTAGGTTATAACCTCGTACCTATTATAATTTATAAATCGAGTGAAACAGCCTTGTTAAAAAATGCTCGACAAACAGTCCGTATTTCCGTAATGGTAACACACATACCTACGTCCTACGGTTTTTTTTTTGTGTTTCAGATTTTCAAACAAATTATAAATGAATAAAAAGTAATGATGATAATATACCATTGAATATTTGAATGTTGATGACTATTGGTGTACTACAAATATAAATTATAATCATATCCAGTGCATAAAACATAATTATAACTATTAAGTGTTAATTTTTGGATTTAAAATTAGTAAGCAGTCAGTAATCAATATAATGGCGCTTTAATTTTTCAAAAACATTTTTCATAAATATAGATAGGTGACAATAATTTATATAATGCCAAATCGGTAGAAATATAGCTTTGTATTTTAAATGTTTAGCCGTTGTGAATTATTAAGATAAGCTTGATGTATCATAAATATTAATAATAACTTATGCAAAAAAATGACCTTGATAGTAAATAATAAGTTTGTATTATAGCTAAATAAAAAAGCAGATATGACCGTGGTGAAAAGTAAAACGTGCACATTTAACTATATACTTACAACGCTCGATTCCAAACCGTCAAAATCCTGACGACCTGACCAGTATTTTAAAATGTAACTGGATATGTATATTAGATATCACTGATATAATACCGAATATTTCTGATATCAATATAAATTATAATTGTATAGTGTATACAGTTAATTACTATTATCTGTATCCAAAATATTAAATATTTATATTGAACACAATGGAAATACATTTATAAAAATAATTACTAAAAAATAATTTTGAAAAAATAATATCTTGTACATTGTAAGATAGAATTAATCGATATGTAAGTTTGACTGGGTTACAGTGTGATGCCACCAACTTTGAGCTATGCCAATGTCTATCTAGTTGACATTTTCATTAAAATATTGGCTGACATTTGTAAATTATTAATAAGATATTTCATATTATAATTTATCATTAACTATAACGACCTTACACAATAACACACTAGACCATGCTTACGACAGATTCATAAAATATAATTAATAAATAATAATAAACCTACGTCGTATTATTGTTGCGAACCTAATTTAATATAAATATTTCGATTTATTTTAAAAAGATAATATTCAAATGCTTATCGTTCTCGTGTTGTATAAGACATTCTTAACAGCATTTTAAGACGATGTCTGTTATGGTATGGATGTTTGTTTAAGATATGTCATCACACTATTTGTTTTATGTCTCTGGCCCACCCGCCACCACCCACGGCACAACAAGGCAATTAGACAACAAAATCTTGTTGTTGTTAGTTTTTATAGTAAATTGATATAATCAAATTTAATGTTAAGGACTTTGGATACAAGTTTTTGTACTTTGGTTTTTCTACGATATTTCAATTTTGTGCAAGTTATCAGTGTGATACTATGATGTTAAATATTACAATATTTATAGATATGGCGAGATATCTTTATACATCGTAAAATGACCAACGCACAAACGCAGATAATCCGATAATGTATTTACATTTTAATTTTAAGTTCGATACTTTATTTTAATGTTTCAATTTGTTTTAATTCACTTTGATGTTAATGCAAGCAAGATTGGTTATTTGGTTTCGCTAAACTCAAATTTTCCATGTTGCGGCGTTGGTCAGAATTCAAAGCAATAGTAGTGCGCCGACATCCTATTAAGTTTTTTTTTTATTTGTTCACTCGATTGAATACGACATCTCTTTCCTTTATGTATTCCCATTTCAATAATGTACATCGGTCGGTGTATGTCAATGTCCCAACGACTATATAGTGTACACTAATGTAGTAATAGTAATGTCTATTTATCATGACTTTATGGCTTAAGAATGTTGAGAAAATAGAATGAAATGTCCCTTTCTCAGCATTATAATGCAATATTCCTTCCCTATCTACGTATGGTGACACCTACGTATTAAAAATTGACCTGCTGACATTTTAATCAACAGGTGTATACCGGTGTACCTATTATATACACCTACTCAAAATGCCTTTGTTGGCACCACCCGTTCATATCCATTATATACATATACATATTATTCGTGTGTTGAGACGACAAAACCATTACAGACGAGCAGGTGAATCCTTTATCTCTATGTCCGTTGTCCATTTATACTTTCAAGCAGCAGTTCCCAAACCGTAAACCGTTTTTATTCAAGCCTCTAAAAATTATTTAATATTTAATGTGTTATTATTTTTATACATACATTTTTACGACGACAAAAGGAGTACTTATAACGTATTAAATCTTATAATATGTTACGAAATCCCAGGAGTATCTTATCCGTGGGCGTTTTCTCCCATCGAGTCTTTACGAAATATTGTAAAATGTTGTCGTTACTCATTCTTATGTACCTAGTTCAATGTTCAAGAAACATTTTCTTCAAAACAATAAAATGTTAAAAGCCATAACTAAACCTTATACCACAAAATTTGCCTAAAAATAAGTATACCCATAATATAAATATAATATTAAGTTTTCACCTTCATGGGGACTCGCACTGTACAGTTTAGTAACTGCTGCGGGTGTAAAATATGTGTAACTATCATAATATTATATAATAATAAATAATTTAATAATAATATAATATCTCTCGAAATGCACCTCTGATGTATTTTATACACTGTGTGTGTGTGTGTGTATTTTTTTATCGTGTTTTCGCTTTTTTACTCAGTTCAAAGTGCGATATTATTATGTAAGTAACGGAATGTCGCGTGAGTTCTCGACGCGGCGGTGGCGTGTCTGTTCGCAGTTTGTGTTTAGGCGTATCGAAATACTCGTCCCTGGTACCGACTGCCGACGTTATATTATTTTGCTCTTAACTCCGATTTTCCTAACACACACACGCATAGAAACACACACAAAAACTCGATTGCTGGATTTTACTTATCGTTATAATAGATTTATGTATAATTATATACCTATACAAAATATATTATATTTATGTATACAATAATAATATATCTAATTGTGCAGTTACATAAAGTGTACATACAGTTGTACTTTAATACTTTATACTACTACATACAGATACGCATAATACGGTAAATACTAAAATAATGAAAACAGAAGCGTCGGTTTACAGGACGCATTGTTGATAGTTACAACCCGTAATAATTATTCCTTCCATTGTCCAATTATATGGCTCAGTGTGCAATAGGTTCGTTTAAAAACCATTTCTCGAGTGTTACAAATTCATGTTGTTTCTAATCGGGTGCGTTCACTTGAGTTATTTCAGTAGTTGAATCAGAGTTATTTCCGAGGTTATTTCGAACAACAGCAATTTAACGAATCAACTGGGGAATATAATATTAATTATTATATTAAATTATATTGTTGTTATGAACTTGTGAAGTCTCTTGACCCACAATCCGCTTTTTTCAATTAATAAATAAAATTGTACTTCATTTTATACAATTTCAATGCAACGTTATTTTATTTTTATTCATGGATAATGAACAATACGCGAAAAAAATATTTTTATTTAAATTACTTCATTTTACGGTCACTTTTTGGGTTAATTTTTGGAAATAATTGTGTCATGTTGAAAATAAAATATATTACAGTTTTAACAATAGTCATGAAACATAGCGAATCTCTATAAATATAACGACGTGTATAAAAAATGTATTTTGGAACAAAAACAACAAATCGAGCAATTGTGTTTGTTATTACTTATTTATACCAAACTCAAATCAATACTGTAATAGCCAATAGGTACTATTATTATATTTATATGTATAAATAACTTATTGAAAATAAGGGAACGAAAAATAAGTAAAAAATAAAAGTAGATGAGATTTTGACATTTGCTCACGAAGGCATGAGGCTTTATGTATTACCTATATGTAATATTATTTACTTACAGTACAATTGTACTTATTAAATTATTATAGTGGATATGATGTATTTATTTATTACTTTTATTCAATAAAATAATTTTTATTTAATAATAAGTAATACCCTTCAACTAAATTCGTGTTCAATTCCGTAAAGTAACACCAACTTTGATAATTATGTACCTATAGGTGCCTACTAACATTATATATAAAACTGATACACTTGATATTATATTGTGTGAGCAAGTATTTAAATATACTACTAGGTATATAGCAGTATTGCACTTATGCGTTTTTATTTGTTAGTACTTCATTCATGACCACTGTCCATAGACCATAAGTCACAACTCATAAGTTATAACTAAACATTCGCAAAACCCAAGATACTTACAATATTTTCAAATTGTATATGGCCCTCAGTGCTAAATGTGTAAAATAAATTACTCATTTGTTATTACTTATTAGTTATTACTGTTATTAGTTAATAGTTATTACTTATTATACAACAATTACAAGTTTACAAACACTAATGACGAGGCAAAATATTAACTTAAAACTTTCGACCATGGTTTGTACTTAGTTGCATGTATGTATGTATGTGTATATGTATGTATGTGTATATGTATGTATCATGTATGTATGTATGTACGTATGTATGTACGTATGTATGTATGTATGTGTATATGTATGTATCATGTATGTATGTATGTACGTATGTATGTATGTATGTTTGTATGTATATATGTATGTAGTATGTATGTATGTATCATGAAACTTCCACACAACGAATTTCCTTTTAACGAAATGTTTGTTTAAAACAATTTTGAGAGTCATTTATATAATTCTATTTAATATATTTCTCTATAAAACAATTTATTTTTCTCCCCCGAAACACGAGATTTCGTAATATGAAAGTTTCACCGTATTTTTATTTTTGGCGACGTACCAAAATTGTATTTAGTTTTACTCGGAAAATAAATTCTTATTTTTTTTAAAACGTCGTTGGATTTCATTACGCCAACGTCAAGTGCCAACACCGAAAATGTTTTTTTCTATCATTCAATTTTTTTGATGTAGAAAATAAATTAATAGTACCTACTTAATGATAAAGCTCAAGCACTTTTGTTGTAAAAACGGTATACCCTTATAAATTATCAAATACAATCCAAAAATTGACAAAAAATGAATAGTTAGAGCCGGTAATGTATACACGTCCTAGTGCAGGGGTCTTCAACCTTTTTAAGCAGCAGGCCACGTATTAATTTTTAATAATCATGCGGGCCGCATTCATAGTAAAAACATATTGTATCTTATACAAAAATACAGTTTGCATGCTAAATTTCAAATGTGATCGCGAGTCGCATATGGACAGGGCGGGTTGAAGACCCCTGTCCTGGCGTTCTATATATTCAATAATCTATATACTCAGTTAAAATTAGTTATTGTTATTTAAAACTTTTAAGGCATATGTATTAACTATTATGCAAATTCGTAGTATAAAATTCGAGATAAAATTTATTAGCAATATGAATTTTATTTTAAAATATTTCAAGAAATTTGTTGCGTATTCACTGATAATTTGTTTGCATCAATTCTCAATCATTTCATTTATGATTCCGATAACAAATAACAATATTATTGATATGTTTGCGATAGTGTTTTTCCAATTATATAATAGATTGTAGGTGTATTTATTATTTTCCGTTTCTTCGTTTTTTTTTTTATTGGTATTTTATAACAAAACTATTAAAATAATTTATGGCTTTTTATAAAACCATTTTCGAAGTTAAAGAATTTAAGTTAGTGCCCATAAATTATAGAGCCATAAATGGTTTTGATGCATAGTGTAGGTACTAGGTATACACTATACCTATACGATCGCGGTCATGTTGCATAGGTCTAAGAGATAGACTAAACTCAATTATTTTCAGTTTTCTATTAACACACCATGTTTAGTCTAAGAACTACAATCATTCCACGAAATATGTTGGTCTCAGTGCAGTTTTCCGGAATTCATTTTTCAATTAAGACGTTCTGAGAAAAGTTGAAACAATTACTCGACGTTCTGCTATATTTTACTCAATTTCTAAAATATCAATTTAATTACGAAGTATTCTGTGAACTGAGATATTTGCCAATATTTTAGTCGGTCATAATACAATTTGCTATTGACACAAAAGAACGATAATGAGACAACCATTTTCAAATTTTTGTTTTTCTTTGTACTTATAATTTTTTTCTCAAGTGCCGAATTCTATATTGTTCATTTTATGACTACAGCCAATCAAATTGTGATTGATATATTTTCGACTTTTGTATGTTTTTGCTGGAATAATTTTGAATGAAAATTACATTAAAATTGAAAGTTTTTTTATTGTAACAAAAACTTTCTTGACATTCATAGAAAAATAAATAAAAAGTAGAACATTTAAATGTCTCTAAGTAAGTTTAATAAGCTAAAATATTTTGAAAATTATATTTTATCCACAAAATTATAATTTAATAATATTTGGTGAACATTTCAAGCCTACGATTTTGCTTCTCTGAATTATTATAAAAACAAAATTGATTTTTCATAAATGCTTACGTTTCCTACTGTTTTTTACCATTACTTTTTATAATAAATAATTATTATGTAAAGTATTGAGAAATGAGAATCCTATATATTTGACCCATAGTACAATTTTCTACCAGAAATCATACGAAAATACGAAAATACGATTGTATGGACACAATAATACTCACAAAATATACTTTACTTTTCTTACTTTTCTCCGAGAACCGAAAATGCGACTCAATATTGTTTTATATATAATTGTATTTCCAGTGTAATTCAACCATATTGAATTAATAACTAATAAGTATTAAGTAGGGCTAGGAACTTTTAGGACTTTGCAAGTTTTTAAATTATCATTAAATAGCTAAGTAATGTAGACATTTGTTTCGTAACAATGAGTTTATATCTAAAATTTATAGTTGCATATTTTGCATTTGACAATTTTATATAAAGGTGTAAGTCTTAAAATTGTATTAAAAAAATTAATTTTTAGTAGTTCTTGTATATAAAATAAATATTTTAAAATTAGTGGTTTTTTCCTCGCCGATCTCTCACATTGTTACTTATCAGTTATTGGTGATTCCCTAAAATTCGATGTAAGAAGAAAACAAATCAGAAAAGAAAATTAATTATTTGCTACCTAATATACATGTTTTTACTATAAATAACAATTTATATTTTGCAAATATTATCTAGATATTAAAATAAAAAGGTTTTATTAAAAATTATGATATTTTATATATTTTTTAAATGCAAATTTTAATAGCCTATTTAGTGATTCTTTAGAGCTTAGGGTAAGATTTCAAGTGAATTACTAATGAGTTCAATTTGATTTTCTCCGTTTGTTTTTAAATTTACCTTATATACTTCTATGAATTTTGTGACTTAAATAATTTTTAAAATATAATTTTTTTAATAAAAATTGTAACTAGGTGCCTATAGGACGTAGGTTGTAGGCACTTAAATACTTGTTAGTTACTATTGACTTATTATAATAATTAGTCTTAAATAAGTTATCATAAAATACTACCTAAGTATTTAGATTAACATTATATTGTTATTAGATAATTTTATTTTGTACTAATTGTTTCCAAAGAGATAATTATCGTAAGATTTCTAAATAATAAGTAATAACTAATGATTATTGAAAAAAAAACAAAATAATAATTTATAAGCTAATATACGATGTTCATAATTATATAAATATATTGTTTTCCTGTGTACCGTAGAATAATATTTAAATATTAGTAATACCTTGTACTGATCGTTATTAAAATATTTGAAATAGCTATCAGTCCATCACATAGCTGCCTAAATAGCAACAATAATTAACAGGAAGCACTAAAGCAGTAATATTAGTTCGATTAACAACAATGGGTAGAACAATATAAAAATAATGATAGTTATTTATATTGTGTATATAGCACGAACATTTTTAATGTTGGTAATACAAAATTGGTCTTATACATTTAAACTGAGACCCTTTCATAGGGGTAGAGTGATGCATTTATATTTTTAAGGGGGTTGGTGGGGAGGGGGGTTAACAGAATTCCGGGGGGCTATGGCCACCTTAGCCTAGGGTTGGCATACGTCCCGGTACACCGGGACATGTCACCAGTTCATGACTTCGGTCCCGGTCGTCCCACTAGACCCTACAAAAGTCCCGGTTATGTGTAAATAATATTAGTACCAATAATTATATTAAATTATGTTTCTATAAAAATTATATTTGTATTCTAAAACCATGAATTTCACGTTGAATTTCATACGTATGCTATGGGAAAACCAGAGCTATTGAAACAGGTGAAAAAGTCAGAAAAATATAATATTTCAAAATAAATAAATAATATTTCGTTAATCAAATGTATCTTCTAATTTAATGTCTTTCATAATTCAATACTATTATTATTTTATTCTATATATTATATATATATTCATTACACTGTGTTCTAAATTTTAATATTAAAAAAAAAAGGTTCAAATTATTTTTGTAAATGTCCCGGTCAGTACTTGAACTTTTATGGCAACCCTACCTTAGCCCCTCACAATTTTAAGCCTCTTGGCTATAGCATCTAAAGATTGTTCGAAACATTTTTCATTTTTTAAACATTTGATTATAAAATATAACACGTATCTAAAAAACTATAAAAAAAGTTAATCAAGTTTGAAAAATTGAATATTAATTAAGAACAACGTTGCACAGTCAATGTTCTCCTCTTTACAGTGTGCACATTTGGTTGCTCTGCTTGGACAATAGTCCGAGCGGCTCTTATTCGCGAAGGCGCGAAGAACAGTTTTTGCGACGTTCAGTATTTGTAAGACGGAGATAACACATGCAGGTGCAACGTCCTCTAAATAATTTATCATTAAAAGCAGAAGTTCTGATGTCTTTTGAAACGCCTATGATATATTTATTTTTATATTTTAAGCGCATAAAGCGCGTAAAGCACCCACAAGCATCCACAAGTGCCAAAAAAAAAAATTCACCAACTATTAATTTATTTAAATATGCCATTTGTCATTTTGCAAAACCAACTTTCGGCGCCTTTCAGGATTCATCAGAATTATTTTCTGTACAAAAAGGTGACAATAGTATATTATAAAGCATATATTTAGTATTCAACTATTCATGTAGGTAGCTGATTCACTAACTCATAGACAAAAGGTGATTTAATTGTTATTTATATTAGTGAGACTTGTCCAGATAAAAAAAATATTTTTGTCTATTCTATTACATAATGTAGCGGTTCCCAAACTTTTACTACCACGGCACCCTTAAAAAATTGTTTGTGTTAAGCGGAACCCTAATGTCTAATCCAACTCAATTACAATTTTTCTAAATAAAAAAAGGAAAATCAATTCTCTAAACTCTCAAGTCTAAATAATATTTTAATGATACTGTGAATGACTTTTCATTATTAAACTTAGTTTAAAAAAAAAATTTCAATCAAACATTTTTTAAATAACAAACATTAAATAAACATAATTTTCTCAATAATCTCATACATCTGGCGGAACCCTTGACCTTAGGGTTCCGCGGAACACACTTTGGGAAACGCTGACATAATGTATGGCTGTATAGAAAACTTATTGTAATTCTAAAATTATTTTAAATTATTCAATTATCAGTTTCTTGTTTAGTTGTATATTAAGGTCTATGGTTATTTCCGATCGATCGGCTGCGGAGGCCGTTACGCGGAAAACCCTGTGTTATGTCGTTGTTTGTTGCGTTTAAATATTATATTAATACAGCGGATTCCAGGCCCCAGGGTATGCAGTTTTAGTTATTATATAACTACGTAAAACAGATATAGATAATAAACTAGATTGCTAACTAGTAAACTACTACTGTCTACTACTATACATTGACAAGCAGGCCGGGTGACACCACTTTTTCAACACATAAGTAGGTATTGTGGTATTTCATCAAGTCCGTCTAATACTCTAATGGTAAATTAGGTTTGTCAGATGATAACATCATACAGAGACACAGAGTCTACACACAACATTTTGGCTTCGGCTGTTATCACTAGTTGGCGATCTAATTAATTATCTATA
This sequence comes from Myzus persicae, assembly GCF_001856785.1. NCBI lineage: Eukaryota > Metazoa > Arthropoda > Insecta > Hemiptera > Aphididae > Myzus > Myzus persicae. Next base: position 68,438 of record NW_019103904.1, read on the forward strand.
TCTGTGATACGTGTATAATTATAATATCTACCAAAGTACCAACATTTACCCAGGAAAACATAAACACTACGCGTCCGTGTTGAGCACGGCTCGCAGTATAACATTTTATACTTTCTACCAACCTAAGAACTTTTCATTTATTTTTATCTAGATATTATTTTTTCATCTATTTCTAACTGTTTGTTTTAAGAAAAACCACGAACAAAGATACAATCATTACAATCTATGTTCATGGAAAAACATCCGACTTATCCGACTTACGCCGGATTCACAGCAGCTGCGTCGTGTGTCGTGTCGTGCGAGGGCGTGGTAGCTATATGGTTATTGCTGGTAACCAATACGGTTCAAGAGTTGAGCTGTAGTAATTTCTTGGTATATTCGGTTGCAACATGGTTATTACATGATACATTGATACCAAAAAAATAATCTCCAATTATAAATGCGATCGACAATGCTCGACACACGACGTAGCTGTTGTGAATCCGGAAAACATAATGTGCTCAAAAAATACATTTCCATCAAGATCTCAAGTGATGATTTTTTTTCAGACACCAATCGGGTACCGTGTCCCTCGTTGCCTGAAACATACAAGCAATTGGCGCAAAACCTCGGCGGTATTGTATATGAGCCGGCTGGTGAGAATTCGCTGAGAACAAAACAGCGTCCACTGCCTACCATTATTGCAGTGCTCAGTGTTGGGTGTACGGCCGAATCTCACCACGGCTGATCCTGTACGGAAATGCTAAATGCTACCGAACCATTTGCCAGTCGTGTCGGTTGCCGTCTTCGCGTTCGCGGTGGCCGCGTCGTTGCTGTCATCGGCGCCCGGTGCGGCGCGGGCCGGTTTCGCTTGTCTGAGCAGCCCCTGCGCTCATGGCGTGTGCGTTGACCAGCTCAACAGGCAAGTATAATATTAATATACATAGGTGCCAACCGCCAACGTGTAGTGATCGTCTTTACCTGTTCACTCTAACGCGAAACGTTGCATAATATGTATTATATAACTTGTCACATGTTTCATAATCAATACAGCCGTTTAAAGAACCTAATTTATAGCAAAGCGAGAGAGAACCCACCTGTGCACACAAAATGTTGGTACTTACTATACACCTAGTTACTACCTACTGACTGTTTTTCGTATCAACAGTTTACAATTGACTTAAATTTAACACATTCATTACAGTGGTCTTTTTAAGTTTTGTTTTTTTTTTCACGACTATTTTGAAAAATCGGCTGCTCTGAAAATTGATAGCTTTTGACCCCACAAGTACAAATAAGATCCATTTCCATACCAGAAACCACCCTCAGGCCTTATTCCTCAGAATATTAGAACATTTAAGGGTTTTTTTCTACTATTAATTACAGTCGTCTTAAATAAATCGACCGTTTCAACTCTCACGCAGCCATTAAGAGTAAAGAATACAGGGGAATTAACATAATATATTAATGACTCTTGAAGAGGGTTATAACTTATAAGCAAATAACAAGTAACAAAGGAAAATAATATTCCCACGTTTCATAATAAAAGGGTAAAGTGTCTCAATAAATAATATTCTGAATCAAACATATTCTATTTTTTTGTGTACTTAATTCATTTCTAATAACCGAGGACTTCCGTTTTCGATCAAAATTGTTCACATGTCTAACATATTGACAATTGACTCTTATAACGGTCGCTATAACAATAAACCTAATGATCATTTTATTCCTGCACAAGGTTTTTAGTGACAAATGTTCCAGAATTTAAAAAAAAACCAGGGCAGCCGCTCTGCTGTATAGTATGTATTAAATATATACTTATACAAATTGAACTAGGTCATCAAAATCCCTGTAACCATTCAGGTACGAATTTATACCAGATTTTTAAAATTGAAAAAAATCCCTCAAATTGTTATGTAAAAGCACCATAGGTAAATAGATCAATGTTGTTACCATAAAATGTATCTTGTATGGAATCTCGTTGATCCAGATCTTATTTGTTCACACACTGGTATCGAGTGTACATTGTCCAATAGTACATTGTAATGAATGTGTTAAAATTTAATTCAATAATATGGCCATGTAGGTATCACCTGTGTCCTGTATAAGAAAAATGATTCAGGCCGTCTTCACTCGGGCTACATTTCTAAGAATATTTTAATAGGTGTATTATATTGATATTTCTATTAACAATTTATTTTTCAGGGGATTACACACAGGATTTAATGATATTTATGCTAAAAAATAACATATTTGATGTAAAAGCTCATTTTAATGTTACTAACTATTATACGCTATATATTTCAATACCGACATAATATCGTAAACGGTGTGAATAGGCTTGTTATATAAATAACTATTAGAATTAAACCAAATATTAAAAAAATTATATTGTGTACCAATATTAAATAATAATAGGAATAAGTAATGTAGAAAATTTGTCAACTTCCTTCTTATACGAATAATTTTTTTTGCATTCCAATAACAGCAACTAAAACTTATTTATTTGTATGAATATCAAATTTCGTAAAAATGTTATCATGAAATATCTATAAAAAATTTTCTGCGTACTTACGTTTTTAAATTGCTATGAGGAATTTTGTTTTAATTTTTCAAACTTATCGACCAACCATAATATTTTTATAAAATATTTATGAAAAAATTGCCCGGCTGTACAATAATTATTCGAGTTGAGTGTACATCGGTATTGAGTAGTCACTGCAATGGATGTGTTAAATTTGAATTGAATGATAAATCATACATAGGAAAAAACCAAACAGAGCATATGTGTTATGTGTATATATTTATATAATCTAAATTATTAACGATATTTTACTAAACATTTATATTGCAATAAATATATTCAGGTTCGTGCTCAAGGGGAGCAAGGGGATGAATCCTTTCCCACTGCAGGGGCACTTGACAAATATATATGTAGGTACTTACATATAATTATAATTATTGTATCTCTTCATTTTATTAAAATATAGCATGATAAAATAAAGAAACTTTTTTACAACTGCGTCCACGAGTGTCATAGCTACTACTGCAGCCGATACACTTAAACGAAAACACGAACTAAAAACGCTGATGTACCACTTTCAGCTGAAGAGGTCCTTGATAAACTTGTTAAAAATCTCACAAACTTGACTTTGTTCTCTGATATTAATTGAATACATATTTTATGTTACAAAAATTATGCTATTCTTACTTATAATTTTTATATTTTAATTCATAATTGATTATATTTATAAATTATTGAAATTATGATTTAGGTATAATAATTATTTTATCAATATCAAGTTGTTATAAATTAATATTCATTCTTATTATTTAAATCAAATCATTATTTTGGTTTGAACAAAAGATTATAATGTTTTATTTATATAGTATGTGCGAGGCTTATACTAATTTTGAATGATTTATCCAGTTTACCTCTTAATAATAGTAATAATTATTTTAAATGAAAATAAATTTGGGTCCCCACCATTTAAGATTCCCGAGCATGCCACTATTATTGCTATAATTAATTTGTTTTTTTATTTGTTATTATAATGATAGGTAGGTTAAGTTAATTTCTGTTCAAAACATGGCTTAAAATGACTATACCTAAATACTTTGAAAGTTTTATTGTTAATGGTAATTAAAAATAAATGTAATGGCAAAAACTTCCTCGATTAATATTTTTTGAATTATAACAAAATAACTAGTCATTAATTTTTAAAATATAATTTCTTTAAAATTATTTGAATTAGATATGACCATAAAAATTGTACATATTTATTTTTGAGATTTTTAGGTTTCTGTAAGAACAACACGAGAAATCATGTACCAAATATTCAAGCATAATCTATTACAATAGAAAATTTAATTAATATTTAAAACTACAAAAATAATTTAGAAGTGTGCCTTTTTTTAAGAAATTTAAATTCAAACGCTAACAGAAAAATTGTTTCAATATTTTAAATTTTTGTAAACACAAATTCTTATGCGGGTTCTTGAAGTAATTTTTTTCAAATCTTAGGTGTTAATTAAACATCTTATGAATTTTTTACTATAAAATACTGAACTTATTTCGTGATTTGGCAAATGTCGTAAGATTTTTATCTTTATAAAAACAAGTTTGTGCTTAGTATTGTTTAAAATATTTTTTAATTGTCGTAAGAACAATGTGTTTTAAAAGTTCTAAGTTTCCGCGAATAATGTATTTAAATTACAATAAAATAACCAACATCGTTATTCTTTGCAATTTTGTCCAAATTCGAACTTCAAATGTTTATAAAGAAAAATTGAGAATATATATTTTAAATAAAGTTTTAGTATAAATTGCCTACAAGGAATCTTGTATTATATTTTCAAGTCTTAGCCGTAACAATCGAACATATTTATTTACATTTTTAACTTCAAATTAATTTGAAAGCTTTCGTGATCAAAACGAATAAGTTATTGTTGATCTGTTTTTAAATTTTAAACACACTTATCCTTAGTTTACAGTTGTTTTTTTTTGTGAAAATACCATATTATAGAAAATTGATTTTTTTTGGGAACTATAACTTTTGTAGTAGGCATTGAGAATATTTCATTTTTACTCTCTAAACTACTATCCATAGATCGAATTTCCTTAGAATCTAAATCATAACTAATAAGATAGGTATAAGGTAGGGATTGGGACTTTTTGCACTAACAATTATCGAAATATGCTTAAAATACTCACCTTATTTTTATTTTATGTTTGAAAAACGCATAAAACAAATTACAATTTTAGAAATTAAAAACTATCAACACCTACTCTCGTTCCACACAGCTTAAAAAATAAAATAATTCCATTGTTAAAAAATATATTTTCTCCGAACTAGGATATTTATTGATTTATACAGACACTATTTAATGTTTCGAGGATACTACATTTTTTCTTTTTAAACTCATATAATATAATTACTTAGTTTTAAAAACATGTGTAGGCATATGTAGGTACTGTGTTAAGAAATAACGAATAACGTGATTGCGATCACCCTGAAAAATAAACATAATTTTCATTTCTCCGTACAATTTAGACTTAAAATATAATTCAATTTTGTCTACAACTATAGTATTATTGTATTATTGTCTATTGATAATAATAGGTGGGTTATTTATCGATATAGGTAGTGACTTGTACCTACCTACCCAAAGATAATTTATTTTAAGAAATATTTTTGAATGTAATCCAAATACAATTTTAACAACAATTTTAGGTATATATAATAAAATGAGAAATATGCACAAATATGCAAATTCAAACTTTGCATTTAATTTCGCTATTTCATAAAACAAATTAGTTGCTTTTCTAGAATAATCTATGACTGCCTACTACAAAAATACGCAAATGCAGGAAGTTTTGAACCCTTCTCATGAGAGATTTATTACTAACATTTTTTTTTTTTGATTAATTGAATCAAGGTATGAATGATACGTTAATGATGGAGATGAATGATGATAATGAGATTTTAGGTAAATTTTTAATTGCATTACTGTAGACAATTTTACCAGCCTTTTAGTGTCTAGAGATCTTCTTTCTTCATAAACACGTTATTGTATTCTTCTGAAAATAACATATATTCACGTCAAGTGATGATGTTCTTGACTTGTATAAATAAAACATTGTCTCTCGTTTATCAAAATGGACGTAGTAAATATAATTTTAAGATGTTCACCATTGTTAAACGTGCTAGTTTAGACAGTAGTGGAATTTTTTTTTGGAACTGTTCACGTATGACGTATTTTAGTAATATTACGCTAACATGGAGTATTAATCAAAACAACTAAATAACGTGACATTTTAAATTTTAATATCGTATAGGTTTATTAATATTAAATATTACGTTTTTTACAGCACATATACTTGTTACTGCATTGATGGTTATACGGGTGTCCGGTGTCAAACCAACTGGGACGAATGCTGGTCTTCACCTTGTCTCAATGGAGGACAATGTCTCGATGGTATAGCTGATTACAATTGTTCGTGTCCCGAGGGCTATGCAGGTAAATAATAATATTAATAATAACATATATATTTAATTATGTTTAATATTGTGAGTACTGTGTCGTAAGTGTATATACAACACAGTGGCATCGAGCTTATATCATGTGAAGCGATCACTTCACTTCTTAAACGGAGAATAATTATAAAAAGTTGTGGAGGATTAAAGTTTTAGATTTCACTTAAAAAAAAATTTGAATTTGACGTTACTGATGTAATTTACATTATAATATGGATTAATTAATTTATACTTTGGTCCACGAGGTTGTTGTAGTGTTGTACTATATGGTCTGCAGGTCATTAAAAATACGCTACATATTATTTTGTGTTGTGCTCGAGCACCGTCGTAACAACATACTTAGAACCCATTGATTACCCCTTTTCCCCGTTTGAAGAGGTCACTGGAGGAGGAACAGTATTTCTCCTCTCTTAGTTATAAACTATAGAGACTAAAACTACCTTACACCTTTTTAAACTTTGAATATTTGTTTTTTTGTTCACGCCTTAGGACACGACTGTGAACTCAACGTAAACGAATGCCTGTCAAATCCATGCCAAAATAATGGAACTTGTATGGATTTCACCAATGGATTCACATGTCAATGTCCTGCCGGCTACACTGGTCAGTTGACAATTAAATTGATTTTATATACTAATAGAATTTTTTATGTACTTCTGGTATTTTATGTTGGGAATTGACAATCACGTGTAAACAGCTAATTTTCTTACCAATATTTTATATCTATAGTTTTTTTACAATAGTTATGTTGAAATGTTGAATACGTTTTGAGTATTCTCCAAGTATCCATTGTGTACTTGTGTATAGCCTTATAATAGGTATATGGAGTGATTGGACCAACCCAAGGCTAAATATGTGATCTAACTTGACTATTTTTTTTTTACCAGTAGTAAATATTATTTTGAGTAGATGTAGTAGTAATGTAACAAATATTTCAACTACATATTTTGTGCTATTGATTTAAAAATTGATAAGGGCATTATTTTTATTATTATTTTTTTTTTTTTGAGGGGGGTGAGGGTTTATAAGTAAAAACAATTTCAAATTAATTTAAAGATAAACATTTTGTTGGGAGGGAGTTGGCCCTTCTGTAAAAGTGTAAAAGTGCCTGAGAGTCACGGAAAAATGAAATCAATTAAACAATATATTATAACGAATATATAATATATTATTTTCGTTTACATATACTTTTACCTATGTTTATATTCGAACATATACGGCGAGTTGTTGTAATTCTGAGGCATTCTATCGAGGTTGCCAATCGTTTTTAAATTTTCAGGGACAAGTTGTGAAATCGACTTGGCTGTATGCAATTCAACTGGTGAAATACTATGCAAAAACGGTGGCGAGTGCATCGAAGGTCCCGGTGTGTCTTTTTCGTGTAACTGCTCGCCAGGTATGTCTAATTGATGATGATCAACTGACAATTATATTTAATTTATATATAATTTTTTACCAGATTTATATAATTAGATCAAATTATACGTGATACTTCCGTACACAAAGCATCCCCCATTTAAAAAACAATCAGTATTTATACTGCACAAATTTTCCGTTTATTAATCAAGTGAGCTTAATAGCTTATGTTTGTGGATGGGCATTAACAAATAAGTTATAAATAGTTTTCGGGAAATTCAAATCAGTTTTTTTAATATACCCACACATTTTTTAAATCCATACAGCACATTAATCCTAACCTGTACTCTATATTATATGTTGTACTGCACACTAAAATAAGAGCTAATCGCTGACATAGACTACTAAAGGTATCGTATAATAATAACGTTTCAGGATGGAATGGGTGGACTTGCGAGGACGAAATCGATCAGTGTGACTCTCGTCCATGCAAGAATGGTGGCGTGTGCATAAACAGGCAAACGGCGTATTCGTGTGCCTGTCTTTTTGGTAAGTACTTGTAAATTATAGTATATATTATGCTTATTATTTAAATTATTGGATATACGTGATAATTTATGTAAAATTATATGTGTACAACGACATATTACTCTTATGCAGGTTATACGGGCCGCGACTGTGATGTAGCACTACGTCTGTGCGAAGAACACGAGTGCCAAAATCACGCGCTTTGCTTAATCGAGGATCAGACGTCGGTCTGTTATTGTGTCCCGGACTATCACGGGAAATTCTGCCAATATCAATATGACGAGTGCCAATTAGGAATAAGGTAAGAATATAATATGGAAAAAAGGTATTATTCTAGTATACCCACTCTTTGTAGAGCCGTACGAATGTAAAATATATGTAATGTAAGGACATTGCTATAGTTATATATACGAGTACTAAGTTAGACCAAATACACTATACCATCGTAATCGATATTTTTCATTAATATTTATTAATTATATATTGGTGTCAAATCATTAGACGAGTTTATAATAGTATATAGATATGAATACAGTGTAGTATATTAAAAAAAATGTGAGACTTGTATACCTCGTACCTATATCCTACCAGTCAACAGCCCTCTCAAGTGAGCTTCAGATCCACCACTGCTCTCGATTGACTAATCAATAAATAGATTTGCAAACATATGTCATATAGCGATTGAAACGAGTGCGATTATAATATTATAACACCTACTACTCACTATTGTATTCCAATAATCACAGATAAACCAGTGTAAGATGTAAGAGTGTACGATTGGTGTAGGAACTACAACACATTAAGTAATTTTTTTTCTGTGTAGAAACTTGCACATCCCATTTGTAGGAACTAATTGTGTTAATTAATTAATTGTAAATTAATCTGCTACTCTCGTGTTGGAACTTACAATTCCCAGATGAAGTCACCATAAATAGAATAGAATCTATTTCACATGAATAGAACCCAATTATTGTGCAAACTAGTTTCTAAGTCCATGTAAATTATAAAAAGTATACTTTAGCCAGTATTAAAGGAATCGTTTTAGCGAGTAGGTAGTTTTGTATAATACTCAAATATGTCCTTTTTTCCGCAATATTTATTAGAATACAGAAATTTAACAATATTTATGAGTGGTGTTTTAAATATTTGTTTTTTACTTGTATAAATCAACTTTATAAAAACAAAACGTGTCAGATTTATCACTGTTAATCATGTTGCTGCAAAATTGTAGGTACCTTATAATATACATTTTCTAGTGTATGTACTATAAACAGTGTATCATATCGAGTTAGCTGTTTTGGTACTAAAAGTAAAAGTGTAAAACTATGAACTATATAGGTTAATCACAATATTTAAAAAATATTTTGTATGCTTGATAATATACAGTATCGTGACTATTATTGTGTGAAAAGGGCTTAAATTATTTGCTTGATTGAAGGTGCGACAACGGCGGAACATGTGTGGACGGTGTGGACGGATACACATGCACTTGTCCGAAAGGCCTGACCGGCCAGTCATGCGAGTGCACTTTCCTGGACGACCACATGGCCAATTGCACTGGCATCGTGGTGCCGTATTACACGACGAGCGATGCCGAGGAAACAACTGCCGCTTCCGCCGTGACAATCACCGCTCCGGCCACTCAGGTGGACGGTGAATACCCACTGTCGTTCGAGACGACGTTTGGGACGACAACGTCACCGTCTGACGGCCCCGGTTACTTCAGTATATTCGTGGCCGGGACCACAAACGCGGCAGACCGTCAACCAGCAGCCACATCCACCGAACTGACACCCGAGCTGCAGCCGTATACAGCCTACACTGACTCGGGCGACGACGACGAGTATGACACGACCGCGACACAGTTAGCCGACGCGACCCGATCGGCCATCGGTCGGACGTCGTTATCCTACGGTATCCCCGACTCAGACACCGTGACCGCTGACTACGACGGCGCGACCAACTCTTATGAATACGATGCGCCCACGAACACGGCAAATCGGAGGTCGACCACTACGGCCACTGCGGCAGTGGCCAGTCGACCGGTCACCAGCGTCTTGACAGACGAAACCGTCGCCTCCGTGGATAGAGCAAAATCGATGACCACCACCACCACAGCCGCAGCGCAGGTCTCCAGATCGACGATAAATTATCGACAATCCGTCGCCACCGACCGAGACGCTGGTACTTCGTTCACCGCGTTCTACGACGAAATGTCCACGGACTTTGATTACAACTTTACCAGCTTCGCGGTACCGGTAACCGATCGTGGTCTGAGTGCCTTGGACCGGAGTTGTGCTAATGTGTTGTGCTTGAACGGCGGGCGGTGCGAAAAATCGAAAACGGGACACAAGGTGAGAATTTGTTTTAAAATGGTTTTTAATTATATAATATGCACTATGGAAATATCGGGAAAAAGTATTTTTTTAGTCCCGTGACCAAATTTTGCATGCAGTTATACAAAAAACAAAATTGTTTCGATTTAGATTAAGTGGGCTACTCGTTTTCTACGCGTTCCGTTTATATTCATTTTCGTCAATTTTACAGTTCACTACTTTTAGTCAAACATAACGACGATGCTTTAAAAAAAGTCGTCCGTAAGATTATCTATTGTAAATAAAACCAATAATTTCCAGTTTTTCACCCATGTTGTTGGTAAATGTCACAAAATATGTCATTATATAGTATATAGGTACGATAAACGTCAAATTGTATATTTTTTTAAATATTCATACTTTATGATATTATTAAAAGAATCACGAATAGAAAAATTAACATCGACGTTACTTTTTTATACCCCTAATTTGTGTTTTCCTATCGACAAAGTGGCTTGACTGAGATGACACCAGTGAGCTGTGAATATATTCCTGGTGACTGCCTGCATGTACATTTCGGCACTATAAATATAATACTTAAACTACAGATCTTCACATTTAAACTTACTGGTACTCTTTTCAGTGCAAATGTACGTTTGGATGGAAAGGTGAAATATGCGGTGAGAAAATCGATATCAAGGTATCTGCGTTCACAGGACAGTCGTTTCTCAGCCATCGACTTTCGAACCGTTCTGGTGCCGAGATATCAATGGAAATACGAACACTGGCGCCGAATGGAATTTTGTTTTACGCACAAGTCACCACACACATGTACATGTGTCTTTATTTACAGGTAAGTGATAACAGTTAGTAAATAAATAACTATTGCAAATCGCAGTGCATATTATTATGGAAAAAAATATATGAAATTAAAAATAAAACACTATTATTTTATCTCGTGGAGGTTGCAAATTGCAATAGTCGATGGTGGAAGTGTCTGCAAATCAAATAATTATAACGTTATACATAATATTGATTACAGGATGGCTTATTGAAGTTTCAATTCTCGTGTGGAGTACAAACGATGTTATTTAGTGAAACCAGATACCGGGTGAATACCGGTCATCGCCTGCTGCTCACAGCCGCGTAAGTAGAAAATGCCTAGACAAATTGAAACGCTAACCAATAAGACGAGTAATGTTGACCAATATATTATTTTTGTTCGTCTATTTAGATTGGAGCACGCCATGTCACATTCCATGTCAGACCACTGCAAGGCGTCACTTAGGGTCAACGAAACGCTGGCCATGAGCGGTGAACAGGCAGCAGATACGACGCCGGAGAAGGCGAAAAAAGTGGCGCTGTTATACTTAGGAGGTCTCCCGGTCGGTCAAAACGCCACGGCAGAACTTCCGGTCGCAGTAGGAATTACTGGTTGCATATCGCGCCTACAAGTAAGCGCGGTCCAAACGATCTGCAATGTTTGACTTTCAAAAGTTATTGTTATAATAAAATGATTTACCTACAGATTGACGAAGTCGTTCACAATGTATACGAAAACGCCACCGATGGGTATGGCGTAATCGAATGCGCTTCGCTGACATGTTTGTCCAGTCCTTGCCAGAGCTATGCTACATGTGTAGAGTTTGGAGACTCGTGGAATTGTCTGTGTCCTTCAGGGTACGTATATTTAATACTAGTACATAAGTGTATAGTTGGTGTGGAGGTGTGTGATGTTGACAAATTGTCGAAAACTACTTAAAATAGTATGAATGATTGCCTAGTCTATCTATAGAAATAAATTATGTCTTTTAACCTGATGTTGCTGTGAATTTGGAACAATAACAGTATACAATAATATTGTCTTTAAACGATTTGATACGGCAAACAAGAAAACCAATCAACTTTTATTTATAGCTGCAATTTTTAAATGGTCTGAGTTTGTTCCACAGAAATATGAGACAAATTTCAAGTATATATACTTACCTATATCCAAATACAGCTTTACGCATCCTACGGTTTACCAGCATCCACCAGGGCCGCTTAAATTAGGTATTGCATCTGCAATACATAAATATACATAATATAGATCTGCACCATTGTCGACAATAATAATAATAACTCCAAACTGTTAATATTAAGCTTTAAACGACGAAGATCTAGAATTGCTTTTAGTCAAACACATTTTAAAACATTATAAATTAGTAATATTTTATTGTCATACATAACGTCTACGATTAAAATACTATCATAGCCTAATAAGATAAATGTTTGTATTATCGATACATCACGTCAAAGTCATATAAATATATAATGTGGTAGTGGTTAATGGTTATAACTTTTAATTTTTTATCAACTGTTTCATATTGCTATTTTCATATTGTGGTATTTTAACTATATATCGTTAACATTACCTAGTTATGGGCAGGTTCGGGATTCCTATGTAACACACTATATCTACCTATACCAAACAGTCGACTAATAATGATAAATTATATATTCACTGGTTAAAAGGTTTGTCGGGAAGAATTGCGAGCGGTCAGTGTGCGAAAACAACCCGTGCAAATTTGGTGCCACTTGTGTGATTTACCCCGGAAGTGGATTCATTTGTTTGTGCCCGCTTGGAAAACATGGAATGTATTGTGAGCATGGTAAGTAGCTAGTAGCGAATATGATTTTTCATTGGTTGTTAAATATACATTTAATATTTATACATTTGTGTACATCTCTATAGTTAAATAATATCATAAATAAATTTATAAAAAAGTTGTCAGTTTTTGATCACCGACTGCCGAGCATAATATCTAATAATAATTCAAAGACTATGATGCCTGTACATAGATCTCGAGATTGGAGAGCCGTTTTTCCCGGGCAGCGTCAGTGGGCTTTCGTCGTTCGCCGCATACTCAATACCGGCTGAGATCCATCAAAGTTTCGAGCTATCGATGCATTTCGTGCCAAATTTTATGGACCAAATCGCTCTGATGATGTACATTGGTCACGATGCGTCCACAGATCACGTAGCTCTGAGTTTTATCAAAGGATACATTGTACTCACGTGGAATCTCGGGGCCGGCGCCAGAAGAATTTTTACACCAAAACCGATAAACTTTCAACCGAAAAGGGCGCATATCGTGAAATTGGGCCGAGATGGAAAAACCGCGTGGCTCATGGTGGACAACTTCCAGAACGTCACCGGTCAATCGATTGGCCGCCTCTCTCAACTTAATACCAAACCCGTCTTATATCTAGGTAATCTCAGCACTGCATATTATTATTACATATTTTAACCAAATGTTTATTTTTCCATTTTCTATACATGATCAAGTGTTATAATTTATAACTTATAAATATTTTGACTCTTTTCGAGTTATTTTTAAGCATGAGATAATGAGCTTTGTTTTACTTTTTTACAATTATTGACGGTTAATAATATTTTGCTCAGTCAAATAGCTTGAAAATGTAATACAATATTTCATATATGTTAGTCTTATACCTCTATAAAAATATCAAAAATACACAGGCACAATTTTATTTATATGCATTTGAAGTTTGAAGTTTGAAAAAATTCATTAAAAATCACGAACATTTGCCAATTATTATTTATTTTTTAGCTAAAAATGTATACAACGTTAAATTTTGTTATTTATGACTTGAAAGTTATCAACTATCTTAATTAAGACTTAAGAGTAATGATACTTATAAAACTTATTATAAGCTACAAATTTTACATGTTTAGGAAACGTATGGATAATTTATAGTGATATATTTCAGAATTTGATTTGCCTTGTACACATTATTATTATGACATTATTTATTATTACACATTTACACAAGAAACCGAGGAAGCAACATAACGTATAAAAACACACAATTAAAATAACAAGATGAAAAAAATACATTTTTTAATAAAAAGTTACTGATTCCCAGTAATTACAACAGATCTAGTATCTAAATATCTAATAGTAACTATAAGGGCCGTGTCCTAGTGGCATCTATAATATATGCACCAGTTCTAAGACTGCAACCCGATTTACATAATGTTATTATATATTATTTCCACCATTAATAATAATTTTAGAATAAGATGCGAATGCATGTTTTTTCAAGCTGTTTATTTTATTTGTGCACAAATACAGAATTATTTTACAGGCAAAACTTGTTTCTACCATGATAGCACTTGGCATTTATAGAGAGAACGTTTTATTTACTTCTTAACCTATTTCTATTAATTTTCATAATTCCACTATAAACAAAATGATTGTTGATATATTTTTAAATATCTTATCTCACTATTGATTCATATGGACCATATGTTGTGTCAAAAACATGTTAATTGTTTATTTTATCTATTTACCATCCTAGGCGGCCACGAGTCTCCAGGAATGGCCGACTTACCACACGACCTGCCTCTGCACACTGGATTCGTTGGATGCATGAGCGAGGTGAAGCTGAAGGCCGGCCACGTGACTGTCCCATTGAGTCTGTCTCGTGCATATTCCACAGTAAACACCGGCAGGTCTGTGTCCCAGTGTTCAACTAACGAGTGTTATCGAAACAATATATGCCAACACAATGGTGCGTGCATTCAGCATGGTTCTTCGTTGGCGTGAGTGTTTAAAAATCTACTTACATTTTATAGTAGTATTATTATTAATGTGACATCGACCTATCTATAAAAGATTAAATCTTTACTACATTAAACAGTTTTTCAGTATGATGTTTCATTAAACAGGAACAAGTTTGTGAAAAACATTAAAAAGCCAACGTTCGACGTTCAGTGATAAATTTAAAAAATGTATTTATTTTTTAATAGTACCTAACTCATTTAATATTCCAATAAATTATATTTAATATTTCTAATAACTTTTTCAATTACCACCTGGTGCCTAGGTCACATAATATAGAGATTGTTCAACTTTAATTTTTTTTAGCTTTTATGGTTCTTATCAGAATTCGGTATCGACCATTTTTTAAGGCATTCAATATTGAATGTAGAAAATTGTATAAGTACATGCGTGTCAACATTTCGTGCGCGTAGCATGTAATCATTATTATTTTATACATATTTTTCAAAAGTGTGTGCCACAGTAACAGTAAAAGAAATAGTGGAGGGCTCCAGAATGTGCACGCATATGTCAATACTCAATAATCAACAACATAAATATTAATGATTCTTTTTTTTAAGTATCAATATTTTGCCAATTTATTACCTACATAACCTATTTATTCGATGAGATTTCTAAAACATATTTGAATTTTTCATGAAGCTTAATTATAAAAAAAATGGTCTTACATTTTTTAATAAATTATGATAGTATAAATGCTGTAAGATATTAACATTATAAAATTATTAATAAGTATTCAAAATTAAAAATAAATTATGAAGGTACTCTTCATCTACTGACATCTTCATTTACTCTTAGAGTTCAATACCTAAAAAGTGGGAAAGTCATTTGTAAGTTAACTTCATATACTTCATCAGTCATGACGAATTCATATATTTTTTCAGAAGTTTTATTCGATTAGTAGGATAGTTGTGACAAAAATCGGTACCTATAAGTACATTTGGCATATGATAGGCCTAGTATAAGTCGGAATGCCGTTTTATTTTTTTTATACTAATATTAATAAGAACACAGTGGATCAGTAATAGTAGGCAGTTGGTAATAAATAAAAAATCTTGGTTCTGGAAAATAGTGAGTACGGTTTTTATTTATGGTAATATTTAATTGGTGCCTAGAAAGCTAACCTGACTTAAAACTCGATCAGAAAGAAAAAATGTGACAAAGAAAACGATATATATACTCAAATAATTATGGAACGACGAGGTTTTCGGCACCCCGTTACTAATAATAAGAAGAACTACATAATTCGTGTCGGGGTGGTCATAATCCCGGAACTTAATGGTTATATAGAAACACACAGCGCGACTCTGATCCCGATAAGGTGGTTACCGCGGCGGCTGAAATAATAATAATTAATATAAATATACATAAGGGTACCGGCTACAGTGTGAAACAAGATATATCAAAAACATAACCAAAAAACTAGCTTGTTGCGTGCCACCCCAAAGAGCGCACGGCCGAAAATAGGCACTTACTAGCGATTGACCGCCTTGATGTTCGTCTGAAAAGATATCTGCCGATATTAGGCCGATTTTGCTGACGTGGTTTTTATATTATGAATTATGATAATGATTTATAATTGGCCGATACTCTTAGAACGTACACACAGGTATGATGTCACGGGTACAAGGAGGAAAGATTCAAAGATGTGTGTGACTGTCTCACAGGTGGTGTGGTCATCGATCGACGGAGATTATTTGCCTTATCGCAAGTCACGCTCGTAATGTAAATACTTATACCACATGTCCACATATAACTACTATATTACATATATATATGGATTATGGGTGTATGTTGTTTATTTGAATTCGACGTCACACCATTTCCGTCTTCATGTCTTCTGTTAATGAACAATTCTGTAAATTGACTGTATTTTTTTTTTATTAATAGTATTCTAAGATTGTAATACCAGCTAGCACCACGGAGCTATAGATAAGATTTACAGATAATGATGATGATACTCGATGAGTATAGTTCCTCTAAAACTCACAAAAAATAATGTAGGTAAACTGTAAATATTTATTGTTTTGTAATTAGTGGATAATACATAAACACATTTTAATGTATGATTAATTAATAATGATAACAATGAGAACATATAATGCGCCCGAAAGGATAAGGTGACATGCACGTTATTATTACGGGTGGTTAACTAAATTAATAAGCTCCGCGACGCGCTTGATAGATGGAAAAAGTAAAACAATTTGTATGGTGGAGAGGGGGGGGGGGGGTAAAACATTAACTTCCGGACGCCAAATTTCTGAATACGTCTCTGCATTTAAGTATAAAAAATAATCAGATTTTGAAATATGTAAGTGGTGAAAACATCAGTACATAATATTAATATTTAATAACAATAACAATAAGATCTAAAAATATTTTAAAAGTTGATACCTACGTTAAGTTTTGAAAGTGCATTAGTGCGCATTTACTACTGCCCTTCCTAAGTCCTGACAGTGTAACACTGATGTGGGTGGCAAAAGAATTAATGATTCACGACCTAAACTATATTCCAATGGAATTTTGTTTTATAGATGATAGTTTTTAAATTTACATTCCTATTTTTAAAATATTTAATTTCCGCACACTAGTGTGTTTGACAAGTGTCGTTTATGGTGCATTTAAACCATATATTTTTGAGAAGGTAGAAAATGAAAAGGAACTATGGATCGGGAAAATCAGGGTGAAACAAGAAAAAGGGATTTGGCAAAGTAGGTACATATAAAGTACACATAAAGTGTTATCGTAACCATCTAACCCATCCCAAAATTCTCGGCCCATATGTGTAGAATCGTTACGAACAACTAGGCGATAGTGGACTACACAAAAAACTCTAAATTCTACGAGTTTAACACCGCTCATTTATTTGAACGCATATTACATACATAAAATACAGAAACACCTATCATTTTTTTGACGAGTATTTAATTTTTGAATAGAAAAATAAACTTCAAAGTTAAATGGCTAAACTATAGGCAAATGATGATAGTTAACATCATCACGGAAGTAACATTCTAGTACCACATCACTATCGCCACTCTAGATAGTTGACATTATTATTATCGTGGTAGTACCAAGACAGCAGTAATTGATTATTGCGGCTAATTATAGAGACTTATAATATTTGGCTATGTTCTTGCAGGTGCGTGTGCGACGATGGGTGGTACGGTCCGGTGTGCTCTCACCGTTACAATGCCTGTGACGCGAACCGACACAACTGCTCGGAAGGGTCTACGTGCGTGCCGGTGGGTACGGGATACGAGTGCGACTGTCCGGCAGGCCGGACCGGTAAACACTGTGGTCGGGAAGAACGGCTGTCCGACGTCCGGTTTCTGGGCAAGCGGTCTTTTCTGTCCGTGTCCGCGGCTGCGGAGCTCAACATGCAGCAGTTCAGCGTCGAACTCGAGATCAAACCTTCCGGGGAACACGGCATAGTGTTTTTCGTCAGACATGACGCAGCACGTAAGAAGTTCATGTGCTTGTCACTGTACGGTGGTGTGCTGGAATTGAGGATCTCTGTCCGAGGTAATGATCCAAAACAATATTGTTACAAGTAAAATATACAATGTCAATTTTGACAATTTGTCGCACTGTGAGTGGATGGTTGGGGTGGTAATATGGGTACACCCCACAATGATTTTGTAGTTAAAAATTTATAAAATGTTCAATTTTTATAGTTAAGGATTGAACATTTAAAACAAGGTTCCATAACTAAAAAATCTAAAAAATATGTAAATACAGTGTTTTTTTTACAGACATTTTAAGTTCAAATTTGGACAAAATTTCACATCAACGTAAAGAATAACGTTTGTCATTTATAATTCGGTTCCAAAACAGCCCAATTTTAAATAAGTTTATGTAATATTTTTTCAGATCACTGTTAATGTAAGAATAATATTATTTATAATATTAATTTAACTTGCCTGCTACCGTGTTAATAATAAGTAATAACAATTAAAAATATCCTAACATACTGTTTCCCCTCAGAATCGTTTTTTGTATACAATGATATGATATCATTAAATTCAAATTTAATACCATCCACTACAGCTACTTTCTAGGCACCTAATGTACAGCAGAGCGACATCCAATTACCAGCTTTTTATCTTGGAATTTGGAATTCCTGTATACTATAAACATGTTGTATTATCATAAATAATGACAACAATAATAAACCATAAAGAACAATAGGTACTATAATATTGCATACACACGTTCTAGAAATGAAAACAGTATAAACAGTATTTCAGATACCTTGGTTCAATAATACTAAATAATATAATAATAAACAAGAAATCTATAGTAATAATATTGTTTGCATGCTTATAGGAATAATACATCCAAATGTCAAATATGTTTAAAAAAAAACATTTAATTAAAGTATAAAAATCTTAACTTTACTTTTTAGTAACTTTTAGGACAACAGACACTGTTCATATACATATTAATATGTCATATGTATAGTTTTGTAGTGTATAGGTATTAGGTATTATAAACTAACGGGCTACAACTAACACTTATTTAAAAAAAAACCAGGGATGGAAAACAATTTTATTGAACATTTTTAAAAGGTTGTTTTTTATAATTTTGTTTTTGTTAAAAAGTTCTTATTATAATAAATGCTCAATATATAGTACTTCAAAGTTGAAATTGATTATTCATAGTATTTAAATTTAAATTATAATACCAAATTATTAATTTATATGAAAATTAAAAATTAAAAATTCCTTAAATTTTAAAAGAGCATTGTTAATTTGAAGCACAGAGTTAGTTCAAGATTAAAAAACAAAAATAATCCTTTAACTCAAAAGTTTAATATGCAATTATTGCATTTTTCAATTTTTCGATAACAGAATTATTATTATTTTTGTTTATCGTAGAATAATTTATTTTCGTTTTTGTTTTTAATTTAATTTAAATATTTTTTCGGTTGTTGGTATCTTTTTGTTATCTTTTTCAGTTGTTTTTCTTTTTCGAGTTATTTTTGTTAAAAAATGTTTTTAAAAACGTTTTCCATCCCCGAAAAAAAAATATAAACTGAATTAGTATTAGTATTATAAGGTCCCGTTAAGTTTTTCGCTATCTTAGCTAGCAAACACATTTCATGGCACCACCACCACGATTGTTAAAAATTTTCATTTTTGAGTGACGCGTGTATCCCACCAATATAATTGCTTAAAAGTAAATATTTATAACGCAAAAGTGCCAAATATTGAACAAAAGTATACTTATAGGTTAAAAGACCACAACAGGCGTATATCGATTTCATCGAAATGACCTTTTTAGATTTGTACCGATAAGTTTCTTATCGATTGCACCTGCTATCTCTCCACCAAACTTTTTTGTAAATTGATTCCGCCGGCCCATGTAGTTAAAATTAAATTGATTTATTAGATTGATGATGACAAGCTAAACAATTCCGTGATAATAAAATGTATGAAACATCAACATTTAATCTGAAATTTGGGCATCGTTTAATACTATCAGAACAAACAGCTAACTGTAGCGAATCGTTTCATTTAAAACATAACTCACAATTCAATAAAGCGCATCCTAATATACTTTTGTTTTCACATATTAAATTTAAAAATACTAACTTATTCATACAAAAGGGCTGAACATGTATAAAACCAGAAAAATCAAAAATTGATATATATATATATTATATAACATACATTTTTGACGATTAGGTATATCTTCAAATAAAACAATAATTGATAATTTCACTTAGAAGTATATTAAACTGGCAGTAAATCATTTTTTCAAAAAAATTATAATTATATTTATTTTGTAAAAAAAATGTTTCAGTTACCTACAGTGTTTATTATTTAATATTTTATTGTTTTATTCTTCCACACTTTATAGTTTATAGTATATATCAATAGCCGACGGAATAATAAAAACAAATGTCTGGAGCAATTAATATTAAAACGTTGAAGTCTATAAAACCCCTATGTAACAACCACATATCTTTGCCTTGAATTTTTAAGTATTTAGGTATTGAATAATCAAGTCATATATTATCCATTATTTAAGTTGGACTGCAGGAGGTATCACTGTATCATTGTATTCAAAAATACGTTTTGTGACATTATTATACCTACTCTGTCCTTTAATGTTACCTTATTCAATTAATATTTTTACTGGGAAAATAATAAAATAGTCCCATTTACTAGAATAATTTTAGTGTTAAAAAATGTGTTTGAAAAAAACTATTTATTTGTAAATGTGTAAGTTATTAATTCATTATTACTACTGTAAGACGTATAATTGGATAGTTAGGTAAATTGCTTTTACAAAAGGATTGTCGATAAAGACGTATATTTTTTTTACGCAGAAGGGCAAGAATTCTGGAATTGGTTCAGAGGTCATAATAAAGTGTACTAATTGGTTTCCTATATAAAAATGATTTACCTTATTGATTCTTTTCCATGAAAATAGGTATAATATTATAACAATTTAATGACTGTGATTCTGTGTTAGTTACATGTTTTCGTGAAACGTTTGGATGGAAAACTCAATTCAAAATATTTCATTCCGCCCATCCAAATATTATTATATTAATTTAAAAAAATAGATCTAGCTTATCTACAACCAAAAAATACATGCCGAAATTCACTTTAATCAATTTAAATCTTTTTGTTGTAATTTTAAATTAATATAGACTAGACATTTTCACTAAATGTATATGATAATTTTCTAAATATTAAATAATTTTAATTATATTTTATATTTTATATTTAAACATATTTAAGCAATTGCTTATTTATACCACGGACCTATTCACACCGTTCTACACTTACCACGGTGATTTGGTATTGACTCACAACTGAATAACAATAATATATAATACAAATAATAGATACTATTATAATATTTAAAAATATGACAAATCTTATGTTATTTTCAAAATTAATTCAACCTACGGCTGTCTTAGGTTAATAAAAAATGAAATATTTATTTATTGATTCAATTTGAAACAATACATTTTACAACCTATATGAATATTATATTATATTATACTACATTATCCCTAGTAATTATATAGGCTGACACTGCACCGTATTCACTCTAAATCGTTTTTCTGAGCCCGTAGGAATGCGATTATTTATCATTGAAATGTCATCATTCAATTTGACACATTTTTTACAGTGATTTACCTACTCAATGACGAGATAAACTTGCTACTTACTAAACAGCAGAGCCGATATACTTGACCACTTTTTTTATTCTTGAGGTATGAAAATCTAACACAATATTTAACACATTAAACATCTATTACAGTTGTATATTTATCAATGACGAGGTGAAATCAAAATCTACTGTTCAGCTGAGCGGATACTTGATCACTCTTAGACTCTGAGATTAGCGATGAATGTACCTATTGATTTTACAATGAAGTGTTTTTAAAATTATTTTTTGTATCCGTGTCAAGATAAATAGTCGAAATAGTGCTTCTTGATTCCATTTAGGTAACTTTACCTGAGGGAAAGTGAATCTAGCTGGTGCATTCGCAATGTCAAGATTTAAAATTCCCAATAGTTTTTAAAAACGCCGGGAAACACCAAAAAAATAAATTAAGAAAAAACGGAAATTTTTACTCAAAATCGGTTTTCAACAAAACCGATTTTAGTTTTTGGTGTAACTCTTAAAAAAATTACAGAAGATACATTAAATGTTCATTGAATATTTATATTAGCATTTTCTATACACAAAAAATATTTTGATTTGTTTTGAGCTGTTTACGGGCATTTTCAGTTTCAGAATTGTTTACATTTTTATTCTATTAATGTCAATAAAATTTTATTCGTTGGGTCAAATATCTTGAAATTTTAATACAAGGCTCCTAATAGGTACCTAATATATTGTTACAATTTGCAGTTGAAAAATATTAAACTACAAAGTCACAATTGTTTGTACAATATTTGTTTTAACAAAATGAAAATTTACAAATTATTTTGTATTTAAATATTTATACATTTATCAACTTTTATAGCTAAGAATCAACAATTTAAAACAATTTTGTACAAAAATATTTAATTCTGTTACCAAAAAATTTGAAAAATATAATAACAGTTAACACGGTATTTTTATAGTTATTTTAAGTTCAAATTTGGACGAAATTACCTATTTAACCCAAGCATTTTAGTTATTTTATTGCAATTTTAAAATATTATTCGTCGGTACTTTTATTTTTGGAGTAGGTACATTGTTATATTGTACACACACAATGACTTTTCAAATGTAATTTTTTTTGGCGAAAATTAATTTTATTTACTGTAGTACTAATGCCCATTAGTAAAATTAATTAATTGATTTAATCACAATAATATCATCAAATATCCCAAGTAATATTATAAACTGACCGTCTTCGCTTAGAATCGTTTTTCGTGTACAATGATTTTATATTATTGAATTCAAATGTAATATTATCTATTACAGTTACCCACTTGTAACCTACCATACAGCAGAGCGACATCCACTTACCAGCTTTTTTTAAAAAATTTTAATACCTAGGTTTGAAAATCAAATACAATAATTGTACAAGGTTCATTTACCGGAATTAAAAAAAAATCGGCTTATATCTATATAAGTATTATTTATACTATTTAAAAAACATTAATTACAATTTAATAAAATATATATTAGTTAAACAAATTTTAAATTATTTTAAGCTATATGTATAGGCATTTAAAATCACGTTAATGTCATGGAATATTAATTCAACAAGTAGATAGGTATAGTTACCTAATTTTCAAAATGCATAGCTAGTAAAAAACATTTGAATACATTTTCTAACTCATAAATCATGGTAATTGTATTATTACCAAATAGTTTTTGTTATTTTTTTACACTCGTTTATTTTTATTTATTAGATTCTGAACGGAGCAATAAATGTACCTATCGGTTTACCTTTTACAATTTTGTATGTTGTTTTCTTGGCGTCACTTTATGAATAGCTAAAGCAGTTGGTGGTTTCTTGTAACTAATTAGATTTAGTATTTCTTTTGTGGAGTCAAAATAAAATAGTTCTCAGTATCTATATTATAGTAATATACACTTAAAAATAATTGAGAAAAACGAAAATGATTATTACGCAAAACCAATATTTCCTTAAACCAACGAAAAAGTGATAATTATAGAGGCAACTATAGACTATAAATGAAAAAGTAACTTAGGTTAAAATGATATATTTAATTTTAAATTAATACAATTTTTGTTGTTTGTTAAAGCTGAAACTTTTACATTAGTTGTGTAATCATAAGTAAACAATTTAAGTATATAAAAGAAAAGAAAAATTATTAATCGCTGTAACTACATATTTTGAATTAGTTGACAAATGATATAAAAAAAACATCGGTGCTTACAAAAAAACATACCAAAAATATTCACTATACCGATGTTTTGCATACAACCAATGATATTAACTTTGTCGTTTTAATTGTTCTAAACATGATGTTCTTAATCTGAAAACAAAATATTAGAGCTAATTAATAATTAAGTAATGCTAGAGCCCTACTGCCCTGGAGGTATTACAAAATAAAATCGATTAATTTATATATTATTATGATTATTGAATTATATCATTATTTTAATAATATTAATGATTTTAAGCAGTTAACATTTAATTGGTCAATAATTTTTACAGTAATTATTATTTTATCAATAGTCCCGTCATTTAATATTTTATCATTAAAATGTTCAGTATTCGTTGTGTACTATACAAATTGCAATAATGGGAGGAGTAGGTACACGTTATATAATTTAATAATCCGCAGAAAGTGTAGAATCATTATTCATTAACTTCTACAATTTACGATGAGTCTATGAATAAACTAAATAACATATTCTTGTTTTTCCTTTATAATAGGTTATGGGTATATTAAGTACTAACGGCTTATACGATAGCAGTGCCGCACGGGGGGGGGGCTTAAGGGCTGAAAATTCCTCCCCACAAGAAAAAAATCCAGGCTACACCACTGCTTGTTGGAATAGTACAAATCCCGTATTCAGGAGCTAACTTAAGTTTTGAAAATTTGTTAAAAATAAGATAAAAAAGAATTTTACAACTATACAATAATTAGTAATTGCTAAGTGTTCTCCTTGAGTAGTAGAAAAAATTAAAAATTTGAAAAAATCGCCTTTGAGAAGTTACTTATATAAATTATATCTAATAATTCCAAAAAATCAGCATTTGAATAAATTCATTATTAAAGGAAAAATGGGAAGATGTGCATGCAGGGCCGTAACTACAGGGGGGGTAAGGGGTTCAAACCCCCCCTTTAGAAAAATAGAAAATTTAAAAATTTCTAGTTAATTCTAAAATTTAAAAAAAAATTTTCAAATCTTTTTTTTTTAACTGAATAAATAATAAATACTTTATATATCTATATTATGATCGATAATCGATTTATGTATGTATTTATAGTATAGTGCTCAAGGTGACAAGGTGTATGATAGCGTAAACGTATCTTCTCGTCGAATTACGGAGCCTTTCGTACACGTAGAACGGTCATAACTCATAGATAGAGGGCACTTTTCGTGTGTGACTTGTGAGTTGTGACTGCACAATATTAATATTATATATTATATATATAATATATATACAATAATATAATTAATAATTATGTATAAACAATAAATTCTAATTAACCTGATTATTTTGATTTCATTTTATTGAATTGTTTGTCAAACAGGATCGTCTTAATGGTTTTAATGGTTTAGTGTTACTGAGTTATTATAGAAATGTTGTTATCACACCAGATGAAGTATTAAATGAAATGGCAAAGAAGCCGAGAAAAATTGACTTAGTGTTATAATGAAAATATAATGTTTTACTCTCACTATTTTGATGTTTTACTCAATGCAATTTCCTATAGTAATATCCTCTATAAAATTTCTATCTATGGAACTGAACCCTCCCCATAGAAAATTCTTAGCTACGGCCCTGTGTGCATGCATTACCAATTTTTAACGAATTTAAGTAACAAAACAATTTGGTGGACCAGATGATAGTATATTATCATAAAAGTATTTTAAATGTCCACACATTTAATATTGTTTTTGTTAATTTACGTCGTACGACATCGATCATGTTGGTTGCTTATCAATAACAATCTATTATTAAACCCTATAACCAGGCCCCGACAAAATAAGACCCCCCTGTCCTACAACTGTAACACAATCATATACAATTTTTTTATATGAATTAATAGTAAATAATACAATTGCTTGTAGCCTTGTGTATAAATTTAATATAAAAACCGAAATAGCAAAAAAGAAAACCGAATTTATGTTAAGGGGTCCTGCAAAAAATTAAGTATATTTAAAAATTCCAAAAATCTGAATTTGAATTAATGTATTATTTAAAAAAAAAAGGTGTTGAGCATGCTTGGTGAATAACCCTGTATGTATAGTATAGAATATAATATAAAGTATTTTTACTTACGCCTGATCTAATTTCATTTTATGGATCTGAAGTAATTCCCGGTGCAGTTTAACATATGATGCTTCAAGTTTTCTTTTTTCTTTTTCAGTTTGATTTTCGATTTCTTTTCGTTTCAACCTACTTAATCGGGCCGCCTCATTATTCTTCTGACGCTTTGTGTAATAATTTGCATCACGATCGGTAGAACTCATGTTGATTGAAATAGCTGCAAATAAAATCAATTTGATTCGTTTGAAACTGTGTTTGCTTTATGAATAAAAATTTTATTTAACGTTTTTCGCCAATGTAACTAAGCTTATACTCACAGATACGTCTGTCCTCGTTGAAATTAAATTGCAATATGAGTATATTTCCCATCGTTCAAATAATTTAAGCAACGGTAGTATTTCCCTAATGTACCTATAAATTGAATAGATTTCCTGTTTTATTCTTCTGGCCCATTAATGGAAATATAATACACACACTGGCATGATTATTATTTTCTGTAAATTATAAGATATGTATAGACATTTAACAGTAGAAACTCGTTTAAAACCTATTAATGATTCTATGTCCGCAGTCGGTAAAGTGTATACCCAAATATTCCAAACATAGAACATGGGTACTCGTACTTTATAATCCGAGGCATACCTACCTGTATAATAATATGCCAATTGAATTATAAATTAATCAATATGAAATGTATATATATCGATACCCCCACCTATGTTATCGTTTGCTTCAAAGTACAATACAAAAGGTATTATGGTATAATAGTTATGGCCATGCTAATGTTGATGAGGGTTGTGGGTGTGGCGTGGTGTTGTTGGTGGTGGTTGTGCCAGGTGAGACAAGATCCGGATCCTTATGACGTCGAAATTGTTAGCGTTCTTCTGGGTGACAAATTAAAGATAGATTTATACTTTTTTGGTATCAATTTTGGATCATATAATTTGTTTAAGAATTATATATTATACATATGCAAACCAATTTAAATCGACTGACTGAACAAGTCGGGGTTCTTTAGAGTTTTTATCTACTAACTTCAATCTACATAATGCCTTAAACACCAATCAAAAATAATTAGTAATAAAAAAAATCAATTTGAATTTCTATTAATAGTTGTTTCAAGGCACATCTGAGAAATATTCTACATAACTCCAAAAAGTACTTTGTCTACCTTGTCTTTTACTTTTCAAAATCGTAAAAAATTAAGTTAAAATATTATTAATGAAGCTCAATTAATCAGTATCGTTAAAATTTTATTAAGAGTAAAGAAACTAGAATTAAAAGTATAAAGTATTTTTTTCTGGTGAAGAATCTGGTGGTGAAATTGCATTTCTAATACTAAAATGTATTCTTATCGGTCAAGTTACTCAACTGAATATAACAAAAGTGGCTTATTATACAGATTTATGTGGTGAATTAAGCGTTATATTGTGATCCGAATTATAATTAAACATTTAAATTGTATATGAATGTTTATTCTAAGTTATATAAAGTTATAGACTTATAACTTATAAGTTATAATTATATTGTTAAATAAGTATAATTTAACTAACTCAACTAATGGGTAAATAACAATAATGAATATAATGGAATATTTTGCGTATAAGTGGATATACAATATAATAAAGGTATATTAAAATAACATTTTAAATTTAATTGACTAAGTGTCAAATAGCTGTTAAATACATCCATATTCTATTTAATTGTCGAAAACCTTACTTAAAAAATTCATTGAGTAAAATCCATAGACTACAGAGTATTAAAAATATGTATCCATTCTTGGATTTTGAAATAAAAATTACTTTTATCAGTTGACTTATTCAAAAACAGGCTCATCCGGGTTGTGTCCCCAACACTAGGACTAGCCCTGAATTATTTTAAGTAAGTAATACAAATATACAATACAAACGAAAAAATATTTAAAATGTTAATAATACATATTTGGTATTTTATAATAAAAATACGATTCAAAAATATCACTGTTGTACAATTAATAATTAATTTAATTCTTACCACAATAGTATTGATACATACCTAATCTAGATATTTCACTTTCTGTAAATCATAAAATGATTTAGTAAAAATGATTTGATTTTGTAAAATGTATGTCTTATATATTTTTACCATCACAAAAGTAATTTTTATTGATCGTATTTCATAATGGAAAACAGTTATTTGTAGTATTTGGTTTTTAACATTTTTAATATTTTGTTGTTTGTATTGTATACTAATTGTATTACCTAAATACTTTTATCATATTTTGTAAAATTCTAATAAATTATATTTTTATTGAAAAAACCTATACCTGCGTGTGTATACAAATTTATCATAGACAGTAATAAGTGGTTAAGCCTTAGTTTTAGGTAGGTACTTACCGAATAAAATCTTGGACCCAACTAGAACAGGAATTTTAATTTTGGGACCCACCTCGGATGTAGCCTCAGTAATTAACAACTTTTTTTAGTTTGTCAATTCTTTAAATATTTTTACCGAGATTATTATTTATCTTTAATCAAGCCCTCCTAAATTTTGTAAGAATTTGAACGATGGTTTTCACCCTCGGGCTTGAAAATCAATTTAATCACTGCAGTTTTAGTAATTCTTTTCTCTGTATGTCTCCAGTTGGCGAAACGCGACGTCAAGACGACGTGCTAGTGGTCCGCAGCGGTCGAGTGTTGACGCTATCGGAATGGCATAGTGTGAGAGTGGGACGGTATCGCCGCAAGCTGTATCTGTGGGTCGACGGAATGGTCAACTACGCTGTCCTGCAGCCGTCGGAGGGCATTTCAAACTTTGACAATCTCATATACTTTGGTATGTATTGAGCCCGTGAGTAGTAGGTATACAGGGACGTTCTTAGGATTTGCGAGTCCCTATGAGAAAATTCTATAACATACATTTTTATTACAACTGTATTTTTTCAAACCACCCACTTCGTTTTGCTTTTTTTATCAATTGATTAAAAATCAACAAACTTCAGAAGGATTTCCCAACTTTCGGTTGAAGCAAAAAAATAGTATAGTGACTACACTGTAGTCATTGAATTGCACTGAATAAGTCATAGTGCAAAGCTTTGCAGTGGTGGCTATTTTCCATTGACTGTCTATCGAACTTAATACAATTTTTTTAATACTTACCCACCTGGTACTCATTAACTAATTCAGGGAGAAATATTTTTCAATCCATAAGGTTATTGAGATATAGGATATTCACCACTGATATAGGTTGTATAGTTACTATGGACGACACCTATCTCCAAGAAGCAAATGCTATAAATAGGGTATAGTACAATAAAAGCCATAATATATTCGAACATTTCTAAACAATTCCTCCTCTATTTTTCTATAGAACACAACATTTCAAATGCTATGAAATTAAATAAGGCTTAAAACTAATTTTTTTTTGTATTTTTTTTAAACTTGAAGATCTTAAAAAGTAAAAAAAACTCAGGTCCTAGGAACTAGGCCCTATCCGACTTAGTGTCTTTTTGCTCCATCAAAGACCACAACACATGGTCTTACCATGGACTAACTACAGTGTTACTCAGTTTGATCAGATGTCACCGAGTGTCGACACACATACGTTATATTATATAGGTACTTCAAAAGCTACCTGTAATAATTGCTTTTCGTTTCGGTTTAGGTGGTTTGCCAGATTTGTCCCGCATGCCACCCGGTTCCACGGCCGGACTTCCCGTTCCGTTTGCCGGATGCATACGCAGACTGTCTATCGACTACGAGACAATAACACTAAACTATTCATCGATTGCTGCTGGCAGGAACATTGCTGATTGTGACGGGACACCGTGCGGCGGTGACTTGTGCCATCACGGAGGAAGCTGTTGGTTGGACATGGACATGAAACCGCACTGCCATTGCCTTCAGGTGCGTTCTTGTTTTTTTCCCGTCATGAACTCATTTCTGATGTCATAAATATAATTGTATAAATATCGGTTTGATCACTAAGGAGTTCACTGGAGACTCTTGTAGCAAGCAAGCACCATGCACCGAATTCAAGTGCCAGAACAAAGGACACTGTGTCAGTGAAAGTGGCAACACATCGTTCGTGTGCAAATGCCCTCCAGGCTGGGACGGTCCGTTCTGTACAAAAGGTATATTCCAAAACGATATTGTAAAGAATTTTCTTACTCGAAACGATATTGCATATTACTGTACTACACTACTACGGTAGATACGTTTTCAACGAAGTGTCAATATTAGGGAGTACTACAAAATAAAATACATACATTTAAAGTTTGAGTTGGGTGGTCTAATGCTCAATAATAATAATTTTTTATTTGGTCTATAAATAGTTGAGATATATCAACATTTTTGATTTTAAGATTTGAAAAATTTCTTATATTAAGTAGTTTTTTTCTGGAATTACTTACTAGTTGTAATCATTTAATTATTTTTACAATTTTTTTAGGAACATTTGAAGTTCAAATTTTGATCAAAATAGATATTTAAGCTATTAGTAGTTGCTAGAGCATCTATTAAAGTTAGACTCAGTTTTTAAGTTCTTAGAGTATTTAACTAATTCAGTAAGTAATTTTAAGCTTTATCTTTTCACCGAAGTCAAGATTCTGTAGTCGCCATGAAAAAAAATAATGTAAACATAATAATCAAATACCAAAAATAAAAATAAAGTTACATAACATAAAGAATTAAGATTATTAAAATTAGAATTCTAAGATTTGATTATAATTATCAACACTATGCGGAGTATTGATATAATAAGTTATTGTATCTAAAACAAAATAATATGGGTAAATTTACTGCACAAAATTTGAATAAAATCTGTGTTCAAACAATTTATAACAAGTTTAATTACCTACCAATTTATAGGTTTCCATATTTCAATTTAGAAGTGATTAAGTATCTGATAAAATTATTGCTAAAACACTATTGAAAAGCTTTTAGAATAAAGTTATATATAGATACCAATAGCTGAGAGTACTTGAATAGTATTTTGAGTATTTAAAAATATGTACTAGAATATAATGTTTGTGTAATAATATTTAACTAAGATAAAAAAAGAATGTTGTAATTCTTTCTTAGAGCTTCCAACTGGTCCACCACTATTCAAAGGACATGGGTATTTAGTTCTTAGCAAACTGTCCTCACTAACTAAAAGAGAAGGTAATGACGAAGCGACTGTGGATAATGAAACACAATTCATAAGTTTAAACTTTTCGACGGTATATGACAACGGATTGTTAATTTGGACATCACAGGTACCCACTATAATGATCTTTACTCACAATCCATTAATTATAGGTATTGTTTAGTAACTTCTCCAGTATTAAATGTTTATTTTTATTATTTAAAGGAAGAGTGGTACATGGGTTTAGGAATAATTAATGGATCATTGACAGTGACATGGGCACAAAATTATAAAAGACCCAATAAACTGTCAGCACCGAAGTCTAACATAACCAATAGTGAATGGCATACAGTGAGGTTGAATGTCACAAAATCAGATATAACATTAGAATTAGATGATTGGATATCAGATCCATATCACCACAATATAGATTCGTTCAATTTGAATGATAATATAATTTATCTAGGTAATAAATAAATCTAGATATATTGTTCATATTTTCTTACAACAAATATTTTTACAGGAGGAGTTCCAGAAGAAAAATTCTTCTTAAATGATAGACAAGAGTTATTTAAAAGTAATTTTCGAGGATGCATCGAACAACTGACTGTTCAAGAAAATGTTATAACTGATTTCAAACACTATGAGAGCGTAAATGTAGATGTATGTGATACATGGTGAAATAATGTCAGTTATATGAATGTGAGCAAAATAATCAATTCCAAAGAATTCAATTTCAATCAGTCAATCAATATACTTATGTTTATTATTAATATTATGTTTTTTCTGTATTGTCAAATTTTAAATGATATCTTTTCATATCTTCTGTAGTGATTTCAGTCGGGGCTCCAGACAACAGGTCTTTTCCTTCAAAAGTTTTAGGAAAAGCAATAACATCACGAATGCTATTTGTGTTACACAAAATTGAAAGTAATCTATCAACACCTAAAAAAAATGAAAATATAATTTTATAAGATACAATTTATTGAAAAAGTAGTGGTTTATTTTGTATGTTATTACCTAAAGCTATTCCACCATGTGGAGGACAACCAGACTTTAATGCTTCAACTAGATGAGACATAGTCTCAATAGGTATATTCAAAATGGATCCGATAACTTTTGTTTGCAGATCAGCATCGTGTATACGAATTGAACCTCCTCCTACCTCACTACCATTTAATACCAAATCGTAATGAAACCCTTTGACCTATAAAAATAATTTTAAATATTATTCCTATAAAATGTTTGTTTAAAAAAAATTTAATAGTTGTAAGAAAAATTAATTTACCTCTAATAAGTTATCAGATGTAATTTCCGTTTGTGGTTGCGTGAATGGGTGATGAACCGATTGAATTTGATCAGAATCCATTTCAAATAGAGGAAAATTGACTATCCAAACAAAACGCCAACGGGTATCATTAAAATTATCGACTTTGAAATGCTCGTTAATTTTACCCAGTGCTGATAGCTGTAATTTGAGGATTAAACATGAAAATATGTAATAAATTAAATATAGTAGTTTTAAAGTAATAAATTACAGCTTTATATTTTGAACCACTAGCAATAGCTACTAAATCATGCTCAGATATATTATCAGCAGCAAGCACAGCTGCTACATCAATCCCATTAATTATTTTTTGAAGATTTTCTTTGAAAGTTTTTAATGATCTTATATTTAAAAGACTGAATTTAACATCTGGGTAATTGGTGGATATTAATGTTTTTAAATCATTTATTTGTTTCTTTGTCAGTTTGTCTTCAGAATTTTTTAAAACAAGTGTAAAAACTTCATTTGATGTATTTGGTATATACTTTGTCCAGTTTGAAATCTGTAAATAATAATTCAATACACATTTAATTTAAAACATTTAATTAATGTAGAAATGGTATTTTATGAGCATATATATTAATGTATGATAGTTACAAATATAGCCACAAATTACTTTTTTATTTTATAAAAACAAAATATGTTTTAAAAAATGTCTACAGAAATAAAACTTTTGAGGCATTGTATGCATCAATAAGCATTATGGGTGTCTGCTAATGTTTTAATGTAATATTTATTGGTTTATTTACATGGCAAATTAAGAGTTGAACTTAGCATTAGAATATTTGCAATGAGATATTTGCCAATAGATACCACGGCATTGGTTATCTTAATAATACCAGACACAATTTCTCAGAGTGATTTCTTAATTAATAAATAATTGTATGTAATAAATAAGTACGATTAGATATTTATTAAAATCTAAATATGGTTGGGCAATAGAATTATTGACTATACTCTAATATCCGAGATAACACAGTTTTGTGTTCATTTATATATGGGATACCCGCTATTTTATAATTATTGTATTATTTATTATTTTAAACAACTGTTTACATTTTATCTTTGTACCTCCTAGTGTTATTGTTATTAAATCAATATTATTATAGGTGACAAAAGGTTAGTTGGTTTAGTGCAGTTTGTGGTGTATTATAGTGAGTTATTCAAGAGTATTAAAGTAGATTAAAATCAACTTTTATACAAAATGCTCGTAAAATAATTTTATAGAATATTTTAAGCTGAAAAATCCGTCATTAAAATTATAGTTTTAACTAGGGACTGGATTTTGATGTTTTAACATATTTTTTATATAGAGTACAGCTCCATTGGATAAGTTTTCTTGACGATTCATTTTCCTATGAACTGTTATACCAACATATTTAAGTACACAAAAAAGCATATTTCAAGGTTAAAGAATATTTTGTGGAAAATTGTAAATATTAGGAATATATTGACATATTGAGGTTTAATTTGAATATTTTTTAAGAAATGTAAATGTAAATGCAAAAATATTTTTGACTTTTGTCAGTTTTTACCCTCATCAAGACGAAAAGACAAATAGCAATATTGATAAGAACATAACATTGCTAAAATATCAATTTGAGGAAAAGGACTATGGTTGCAGACTAAGGTTGAGAGCAGTGTCGTTCAAGGTCTTTGCCTCTAGTCTAAAGGGAAGTTGAAACAGGAGAGAGCAGGCCGGACCCACTAGAACTTATAATATGACTGTTTGAATAATTTTCTACAGATTAGGATTAATTTAACTATTTATTTTTAAGTATTTAATATATTTTTACGAAAAATCATATTTTTCCAAAAAAGAATATTTATGCATATACAAGATTACTTAATATTTTGATGAAACTTTAAATCATAAAAAACATTCTATTTTTATATTTTAAGTGCATATAAATCAGGTCACTAGTTCTACCATATGTACCGTTGAATTTAATATTTTTATTGTAACAGCGTTATTTACTTTAATTATTATTACGGTATATCAGGAAGAATGCTGAGCACTTATTCAACAGTCATGTGTTTAAAAGTTCTGTTATCAAAAAATTGTTTCTTCAAAAAGTTGTATACTCAAAAAATGATTTGTTTGAAAGGTTATTTGTTAGAACTTAAAAATTAAACTGGCAATCTACTTAGAATATCAGAAGCAGATGTGATCTTATATCTCACACAGAAAACAAGTTTATCATGTATATATAATAAATAGTCATATAGGTGCATAGTTTTGTTATTATTTGATTAGTATCGATAAGTAGGTCATAATTACAATAATATGCATTATGAAAAATATCCTATACGTACCAAAAAAAAAATGAAAACATTTTGATCTAAAATAAGTTATGGTAGTAGTAGGCATCGTACAGTATAAGACACAGTTAATTGTGTAGCTGAGAACTATGTGCTTTTAAAAATGAACACTAACATTTTAAATAGTACTCGAGGTGGTGTAGCTAAAAGCATTAATAATTATTTATTTATAAAAAATAAAAGCAGCATTAGAAAATTAGATGGGAAACATGTTTTTTATTGACTTCTGTAAAACAATGTACATCATGTAATATCAAAAAGTATAGGGGAGTAAGAAAAATAAATTTTAACAAATAACCTTTTGAAGACATGAACTTCCAACACACATTTTTGAGCATATGACATTTGGACAGTTGACCCATACCCATTAGGAGATAGCTGATTATTTTTAAAGAAAATAATAAAATAAAAAAGTTGGTTGTATTGTAATATTACTTTTGTACTACGCCCGATATCTGGTTTATCACTTCCATATGTGAGCATTGCTTCTTCATACGACAATCGAGGGAATGGTGTTTTAATTTTACCCAATTCCGATGGCCAGACAAATGATAACAACTCTTCAATGAGTAACATTACTCCATCTTGGTTGGTAAATGACATTTCAATATCCAGCTAAAAATATGTTAATAGATTAAGTTTATAACTTTATAGTATGGTAGAGGTTAAATAGCCCTAAGATATACACTAAAAATATCACTACTTAATTAATAATCAAAATTAAATATTAAATAATAGTATCTGAAATGATAACAATAATATATATGAAATGTAATACTCAAGTCGGTAAGAATATACACTTAAATACCTTATCAAAATGCGACAGAGGATTTTAAATAATAAAATGGTATGGAAACTATTTGTCCTTTAATAAACATTATTTACATTTATTGCAATGTGCATAAATATCCCGAAAAAAGTATACGCTTCAAATAGCATAACAATTAATTATTTAGGTAAACAAGATGAACTAAATGTGTCTAAAAACATAAATAATACCTAAATATACAAAATAATGCAATATAAAAGATTTGGCTTGGTCGTGAAATGAAACAAATGTAATTCTAGCTTGTTTTTACGACTGTGAAAAACAAAGATGCAAATGCTATGAAGTCCTTTGCTTATTCATAAAGTATAACACACATGATCATAATTATTCTTAATTTATTGGTTTATGTTTACTTGGGTGAATTCTGGCTGTCTGTCAGATTTGGCACCTTCATCTCTGTAGCATTTTGCTACTTGAAAATATCTATCTATGGAACCGACCATCAACATTTGTTTTAACTGCTGAGGGCTTTGAACCAATGAATAACATTTTCCTTTTTCGTGAGTTGGTACAATGAATTCTTGTGCACCCTATAAATAACAATAGATCTATTAAAATAAATATTAATTAATTATTTGAATAATAATTACACCATGAGTCTTTTTAAATAATGTAGGAGTTTCCACTTCGACAAACTCTCGGTGATTTATTAAAAACTCTCTCATTTTCATCAACAACTTAGACCTTAGGCGCAAATTATATTGCATTTCAGGATATCGCAAATCCACATAACGGTATTTTAATCTTAACGATTCATTTGCCTGTAATCAAATTTACAAAAAAGAATCAAAATTAATTTTTAGAGGCCGCCACACAAACATAATATGTAGTCTTACATATGGATAACATGGCAAATTGTATTCAATAATTTCAAATTGTGTGGTTAGCTTTATATCAGTGTTATAAAGGTTAGATGTATGTAAGTTATCTCGTTGGTTTATGACAATACATTTATTTTTAATTGAGTAACAAGCATTTTGAAATTGCAGTACATTACATACTCACAAGTCTCAACAGTCTTAACCAGGGCTCGGGACTAATAGCACTTAAAACATTCAAATAAGCGCTTAAAAAAACATCATTATAGGCACTCAAATAAGCATTTAAAAAACTTAAATTTAAGCAAAAATATTTATTTAAAAATAAAAACTAAAAAATTGTACCTAAAATATCAAAAAAAAAATCTTTATTTTTGTATAACAAAAAAAATAAAATTAAACTTCACTTTTGAGATTTTAAGGATTTTATGGATTTTCTGAAAAATAAAATGTAAACAATATTTACAAATAATTGAAAAAAAAATTAATTAATTAATTAAATACGAGGCAACGTAGATAAGATAAGAATTATTTTTAATTTTAAATATATAAAAACCAACTTTGCAGGAGAAAACCATAAAAAACTAGAAAACTGATCAAAAAGGCAAAATAATATAAAAACTGGAAATTGGCATTTTTTTAAAAAATCGCAGAAAAAAGCAAAAAAATGCACTTTCAAATTTCATAATTGAACGTGTGTAAAATTACATACACTTCCATGGCGATCTGCTACATTTTAAGCCAATCCATAAAAATAAGAAAATGCTTTATGTCCCGAACCCTGGTCATAACTATATTCTGTCCAGTGAGAGAGCACAACAAGGTGGAGACCAAAAAAGCGACAATAATCCACGCGAGGTAGGTGGCGGCATCATGAGCATGGTGGAATAAATTAGACCTTTTGCTGTCAATTGGATGTATGGCAAAATGCACTCTTTAACTGGACAAAGTTTAGGTTAAAAATTGAAATATTCTAGTAACCAACAAAAGAACACAGGTCTTACCTATAAGTTTGATTAAATTAATTGATAAAGTCAATTCACTTAAATATTTAAGCTAACAACACAATATTGGAACTACTGAACAAAAATATTGCTTTGTTATGTGTTAATAAGACAAAGACAATACATGGGGAATGATGTTCAATGAAATAAGATTGTAATAGCTACCTTATTAAATTTCCGTAATTGAAATGGTAGTATAGTGTCAACAGCATTAAGTAGTAGTAATTGATCAACGATTACTTCTATCATTCCCGTTGCTTGATTCTATAGTACACATAAATAAACAAATAAAATATTTAATACAAGATATATGTAAATACTTACAATACCTAGTAAATAAATACAACTTACTTTGTTTATTTCCTCAACAGGCCTTAATTTTACGCTACCATAGCACATCAAAACTGACTCCAGAGGTATTTTTTTAATAAAAACATTTAATTCTGTGCCTAGTTTAAAATATAGTAATTAATTGGTTGATCAAGTTACAGAAATAATTAAGAAAAAACAATAATAATACTTGCGTTTTCAGGAATAATGAGTTGTGTTGAACCATAGCCGTCCCTTAAAATAATAAAACGATTCATTCGTACATACTCTAACCAACCACAAAGAATAACCGATTTTCCACAGTCTTCATTTCTTAGTTGGCCACATGTGTGAGTGCGGGAGGTATATAAATTAACATTTGAAAAGTCTATGAAGATAAAAAATTAAAATAGGAAATATTAAATTACACTTCTCATAATGATTTGAGACATTTAAAGATGTACTATAATCATAGACTTTATACTATTAAATGGAACATGTTAATAGTTTCTGCGGCAAACATGGGTAACTCTGATTGTGTAGTTCCACACATCTGTGGATGTGTGTAGAGCATACAATATTGTGCATAGAATAAATAATTATTGTATTATAATATGATTCATGAATATTTCTTACAAGTCTCCTTGTCTGGTTTTTGATTTCAACGTTTTCGTTACATTGACTTATTATAACAAAACGTCACTGTAACGTAATTTGCCATCACCGCACCACCCGACCCTATTGCTACGTCTATTAGTATAAGGTCTATGATTATAATAGAATACTGCTTACCATGCAATCCAGACGCATATTTATATTCCTTTACAATTTCTTTAATGTCTACAGTTTTTGCAGCTGTAAATTTGTCTCTTTTTGTGAGTATATTTTTCTTTATGTTTGCTGACAATATTCTCAAGTCACTTGATATTAAATTCTGTAAAGTACACATAAATTAACTAAACACATAATGACTGTATAAACTATACTCTACTTCAGTTAAGAAATATACTCAGAGACCAATTTGTACCTACTCAGGGCTGGGGTTTTACTACATGGTGAGCATAGTTGGAGGCGGGGAAACAAATGGATGTTGTCTAATCATCACAAACTGTAATCTGGTCACTGGCAAGTATATTTCATATCCTCCATAGAGTAAACTATATAGTAACACAATCATAACTTGCCTGGTTGATATATTTCTGAAGGAAGAGATTTGTTTTACCTCCCATTAAGTATTTTGTGTGATACATATTTCTTGAATAGTTAATATGATTTATTTACCTACTCAATGTTTATTTGTTTTCATGTGTTTTCAAAAATAATATTTGTATAATGACAAAGTGTACTCAAACGGTAATCAATGAGTTCTGTTTAAGGCGCACTAAAAAGTATAAAAGAATATCAAAATTTTGTTGAATGGTTGTGGGCCGCAAAAAGCCATTGTTACAACAGCTGCCGTACATCAGGTGATAATAATTGAAATTACTTCTTACACATTCTCAATTATATTGAAATAATCATTTATCATCACACTGCTCTGTTACACAAATTGCGTTAACACAATCAGAAGTCTTCTGTCTGTAAAATAAACGTGAGTATAAAAGATTAAAATAATTATTACATTTTGTCGATGTACTCAAATGACAAACACACCATAATGGACGATAATGATCGTACTGTAAACAATAATTAAATAGATTTTCTAAGCACATTGAAAAGCACTCACTTCAAAATAAAAATCATAAAGTTTCGAGAGGAAATTATCATAACCGAAGGTGAATTGTTTATTTGATAACTCATTTGATTATTCATTATCACGTAGATAACGTGGAGGCATATAACACACAGTTGATTGCGATGTACGGTGGAGGTGGGACTAGTATTATACTCAACATTATTGATCATTATTTAGTAGTATACGATATGAAAGCAATATTTATTAATTAAAAAGACCCTACTCGGGCATTTGTTGTCTCCGTCTTACCAGTTCATAACATCGCAAATTTAGGTACGCTCAGCAGATCGCAATCTGTGTTTTTACTTTTGAAGTGAGTTTTTTACTACTGTTCAATTTTTTAGCAAATTATATGTATATAACAGAGGTGGTTTGAATGTATTGTACCTAGTGGTGCAAGACAATATATAGACACCCCTCCCCCACCCCTAAATAGCAAATAAATATATATAAAAATTTAATATATATAGGTACCTAATTTTTTACTAACTTCTGTCATAGATTAAATATACTAGTATATCTAATCTATGCTTTAGTTTAGTTGTTTACACTTTGTCTATTAACTGTACACAATGATTGGGTAACTATTTTGTTCACTTACCTTTTTATTAATAAAATAGTAAAACATATACAGTGAAACCTGTCTTATCCGAACCCTTGATAAGACCCAATCCTTTACTGTGCGGAAATTTATCATGGCAGATTTCTATAATTTAACATAGGATTAAACCCTTGATAAAACGGAAAGCTATTTATTGGTCCCACAAATCATATACACGGAAAAACACATCATAAAATGAACAAAAATATTTTTGATAGGCACCCACATTTATTTTGCTACTAAACAATTATTAAGATGAACGATCAATACGTAACGACAGATAAGTACATTTTATCTTGAATCTACACATCAGTGCTTATTAATGTCACCGTAGTCGTAGTTTACCTGTCGTTTCGTATCGTTGCATCTGCTCTCATACTGTCTTCAAAGATTTGTTTAAGTTTAGGTCAATGATATTTTTTATTATTGGCCAGAAAATGTTACAACCTTAATCGTGCAGAATATTATTACTCTATATTACGGAATTTTCCTTTTTATTGAGTTGCATGGAAATCTGCCTAAAACAGAAATGTTTATTGGTGCAGTGCAATTCTGCACAAGACAGGTTTTACTGTACATACATTGTATTTAGTAATGAATCAAATAAAAACAAAAAGTATGTACCTACTCTTTTATTTATATTGAAGCTTTGATTACTTAAAATAAAAAATATATATATTTATTATAATTGCTGGTTTTTATTTATAAGTTTGATGAATTTTAAATATTCAAATATACACTATATTTATTTATATTTTCATAAAACACCATCCAGCACTTGCAGACGTTGGAGGGAAAGTGCAAATATCTTTGTAAGCCAAGTACAAATTTGGAAACGCCACCAACATACCTGTATTACTGAGGATTTTAAAAATATCTAATAGTTTTAATACATCTGAATCTTGATCATTGGAACTCATGCTATCATTATCGCTGCTGTTATTCTCATGGCTAAATGCATTAATTGTTGAATTATTATCAATATTTTTCAAGGTTTCAGGACATGTTTTCATGAAATTCTTAAAGTAACTCGCTGAAAACCCCAACCACTCACCCCCCCCCCCAAAATATAAATTGGTGGTGCAGTGTACCAAAAACAGTATACTTAAACCGCCTCTGGTAAATAATATATGGTAAATTAAAAAATGCTCATATTTTACTTAAAAAACTGAACTATCGTAAACAACTCGCATAATACCATCAACTTCGTAATAAGTCGATTTACTCTACCTAATTTATAAGCTAAGCAGAGCTAAGAGTGATCTGCTGAGTGTAAATTTAGTATGTTACACACTTCTAAGACGGAGAGTATAAATATCCATGTAGCGTCCTCTTAATTAATAATTATTGCTTTCACATCGAATCCTACTAACTAATGAACAATAATATTGAGTATAATATTAGTCCCACCTCCATCATACATCATAATTAACTTTATGTTCTACATCTCCACAGAGATTATTATCCGTGTAGCATTCTATTTGATAAATTAAATATATAAG
This sequence comes from Myzus persicae, assembly GCF_001856785.1. Taxonomy (NCBI): domain Eukaryota; kingdom Metazoa; phylum Arthropoda; class Insecta; order Hemiptera; family Aphididae; genus Myzus; species Myzus persicae. Next base: position 110,272 of record NW_019103904.1, read on the forward strand.
ATTAAATTTTATAATTTATATAGGACTACGGTGACACAATGTCTCGACTTAGAATCGTATTTCATGTGCAATAATTTATATTTGAATTCAAATTACAAAAACCATTCTCGAAAATTACTTTACAGCAAAGTGGTATTTACTTATTCAACTTTTTTTAAACATAATAGTTTAAGCTAATTATTATATTTATAATAATTAGTTACAGATGTATTTTTCTTAATAATTGAAAATTATAGTAGATTTTTTTATAGCAGAATTCTAAGTAAAAGATTATACTTGAGAATAATTTTTTAAAAATTGAATAGAAAAGTCATATTTTCTTAATTTTATTTATTTTTATTTTAAGTATCCATCTAAATCTAAGTTCAATAGTTGATACAATTATATATAAAAATATTTTAAACACGTTGAGCAAATTTTAACAATCATATTTTTCTAATTATTACATTTTTAGTAATTATTTTCCTCTTATATAATATGAATAGAGCTTATCAAAATATAAAAGACTTAAATTTTTTTGGTGACCCTGTATTTTAAATGATCGATGTTCAAATAATAAATTTATTTGTTACACATAGTTATAGAAAAATAGATTATTATTGCAATGACTTATAGCACATACTTAATCAAGAGAAGAAGGAACCTGATCATACATTTTTTTTAACTAACACTGTTTTAAATCTCATTACATACAATTAAAAGTAAAACTACTGAGTATTGAGCTGCTTAAAATAAATATATATAATATAGCATTTGAACATAAAAGTATACAATAAATCAATTAATAGTCATATCATTAAATACAGCAGATACATTATAATGTGTATGCCATACAAATAATATTACTATCCAGTCATTTTTAAAGATATTATACAAAAATATTATACAAAAATATTATGTGAGAAAATGAGAGAAATCTCATTTGGAATAGTTGTATACAAATATACATTTGTAACATATTATTTTAAAACACCCAATTTTAAGAAATTGTACTAAAATGTAAGTAGAACATAAATCATTCTGATTATGGATTTAGTCTAACCCATTATAATTTACACATTAACATTAAATTCAACATAAAATATTATTAATGTTAGTGGAACATGAAGTAAGGAAGCTCTCTTCCTGAAATAACGTCATTAAATTTTTCTAATATTAAACAGATATCTTGACATTCTCTATACATTAATGTAGTTTTCCTTTCCTTTTTTAGAGAATAATTGCCACGTTTTTTATAGCTTAAAATCTTTTTATCCATTTTTTCGATTTTCATTTTCATATTTTCAAGACAACCTTCTTCACGGCATTTACATAGATAATCGTTTATTTGCTTAGGAGATATTCCTCTCAAATGACTGAACTTATCATCAAAATTAATTAATCTTGAGATGAATTCAGAGCTGATTTTATTAGGCGGAGTTGGACCTGAAGGCTTGGTTACTGGCGCCTCATGATTTTGAGTCAAATTTGATTCCAGTGATTCTCTCGAAACAATTAATTGTCGCCCATCAGGACATCGAAACACAAATCTCATTATATGTGGTTGAACATTTGGACTTACAATTGATGTTTCTTTATTGGCAGTCATTTCTAGCTTTTTTTTCAGCATTCGTTTTGCCTCAGTTTCGATTTCATTACCTTTGTTTGAGTCAACTGCTCTATCGTTTGCATTATCATCATTATTATTTTCAAAGTCTTTTATAAAATTGTCTAGCCATAATAAGTCGTCTCTATTTGCATGAATAACAAAAAGCTGAGCTATGAACCAAAATGTAGTCGACGGTTTATTTATTTTTGATATTGGTTCTTTTTTAGGCGTGTCAAGCTTAATATTGGCCTTACAGCATTCATGACTGGAAAATGGTTGATTTGATTTTTTACCTTTTTTAGCCGATTTTTTCATACCACTTGTTCCTTCACCGTATTGAGTTTGTTTGTTTAAAGACATTATTGATTTAGTCTTGTTTTTGAGTTATGGTTCAACAGCAGTTCCTGTTAAATAATACATGGATCTATTAATATTATTTTCGAATTCTCTTGATCATTAAATTAATAAATATCAAATTAGTAAATACATTTGTTCAAAGAATTTGGTAATTAATTTGCTTAGTTTAGTTCACAGGCCTTAGGTATATTTGATGATAAAATAGATTTTTGAATGAAAGGAAGTATACAAATACATATATAAATTATCCAAAAATGAAAGATGAATTTTATAATCAATTTTAATGTTAAGAAATAAAAAGGGTTTTTTGACGTAGTGTCAAATAATAAAATTTAAATAGATAAGGTTAAAAACTCTACATTCAAGATAGACTTACTATCTGTTATCTGTAAAGAAATTATAAGTATTTAAATAGTTTTTAGAAATTTAAGGGTTCAATATATGGGGGTACTTAGAACAAAATATTTTACTTGGGGTTTTATAAAGAAACAACGGAAGTTACGGCTATATTCTACATGAATGTATATTTTTTGTAATAAATTAGAGCAGCAATAGGAGCCATTTAAAAGTGTATACACAAAAAATACATAAGTAAAAGTGTGTCTAGATTTCAATTAGATCATATTGCTTTGTGTTCAACTTCAGAAACCAAAAGACCTGTCAAATGAATTAGTCTTAAGTGCTATTTTATGTAAAGGAAACGTGGCACTTCTCATTTTATCTATAAGAACTAAGTTACTTAGGATTCCAAACCACTGATCCAAATTTGAGACCAGATCGTACCTATGCATAAAACAAAGTCCTAAAGCAATGCAAGGAATTAGGTCTTTCGCAATTCATTTTAATAAACCATAAATGTGTACATGCTATATTAAAAGCAGCATTTATAAGTGCGCTAGTATATTATTCAAAAGTGTTGAGAATCTTGGTTTTGATTATTATTTCAAGTAATTGAGGAGAGGACTTTGGTTGGGTGATAAGTATGAATAACTGTTTTTTTATATATGTGTAAAAAATCTAGTTTTTCGGAAAAGTACCAGAATTTAGTTTTATAGGTTAAAACCCCTCCCCTCAGAAAATTATTTTCTAGTTGCGCCACTGCATACTCCTATAAAGATTATTTTTCTTATTGGCCATCGTTAGAGTTAGAATGTTGATGACTTCAAAAACAAACTAAAATGCCCTAAAAACTTCAAAAAATGAACTTAAAAATAATGTAAAAAAAACTAATTAAATAAGTGAAAACAATTTAGTCATAAATAATAATTTTTATTAGAGATATGGGTGTGATAATGGGTGTAATAGTAATTTAAAATATGAATTATTAAATTAATAAACAATAGTATACATTTACATTTTAAAATTACTAAAAATTAATTAAAAAGTAAAATATAAATAAAAAAAGATATATTAAAAATATTCTCATTAATACTAATATTACATTGTAGCACTGTACATTTAAAATGTGTCTGATGTTTTGAAACAAAATACGACGACTGACAATAGTTCCTTTTCCTGCAATTATAAGCACGTCAATCAACACATCTAATGTCTATGTCAATTTAATCTTGTTTGTCATATGTTATACAAATTTTCTTTAAAATCTAAAATTCGAGAAAAATGCCCCCCAACACTACAAAAAAATGACTCTTAGTATGAAAAAAATGACTTAAAAAACAATAAAATGCATTTATAGCTAAAAATGCCTAAAAATGCAAAAAAATCTACTTCAAGGGAGCTTGAAACAAATTTTTAGCTATGATAGCATTGTATAGAATCAAAGGAAAAAAAATACAAGCCATCAACATACTAATTCTAATCATTATCTTTCATGATTCAATCATAAATTGAATACAAAAATAAAAATAAATTTCATTCTAATTTTTTCCCTCTCATATAAATATTATTTAAAATAGTGAATGTTTGGTATTGGAGTAATCGATAGAAAGTAAAATTAATAATTTAGATGTTACTAGTTTTTCTGTCCAATTTTCAAATTTGTCTCCCTCCCTTCTTTTCACACATAATAATTACTATAGTAAATGTTTAGTATAATATTTTTATGTGAAACGGATAATTGTTTTTTTAAATTTTTTATCTGTAAACATAACTTACAACTAATATAATTAGTTGTTTTATGTGAACTGTTATAATTTAAGCTAAGGCCTAGAACGGCTAGACCATATTATTGATATTGTTAAAGGATTATAAAATATAATAGTAATATAAATTGCTTTTATAAATACCAACTAACATTACTTGAAAATAATTTATAAGTTTGTTTTATTATTTGTTAATTTATTTTTGACTGATGTCAAGTAAATGACAAGTAAATGTCTCTCTAGTAGAAATAATGCTCAGATCATCAACTTCAAAAGAAGTTTCCGACAGAAAATTGAATATAGTTTTTACTTTGGTGGATGAAAACTAGACATTTTCCAGTACTTAAAAAAATAATTGGGGGGACTAAACACAAAATGTTGGATATTATTATTAAAATAATTGTTTTTTTAGCTTGGTTTGATAGATTTTTAAGTTGTATTTAAAAATATTAATTTATCTATATTCATAAAAAAATATTTAAAACAAACTTTTATTTAAATATATGAAAATAATAGATACAGATATTATACATATACAAATTAGTTACGGGCTTAACATTCGCTCAGTTGAGAACTTCAGCTATATTTCGTTCTAACTAAAATTATAGCAAAAAAAAAGCATCGTATAAGGTATGTCACACCTGAGGAATAATTATAATTTTTAATAATTTGAACATTACACTTTGGCAATAATATAATAATGTATCTGATTCTGAAGCTCTCATGAAGAGGAGATGAAATAACCATTAGTATAGTGCTCCCCTTCCATTGTACACCATATTAATTATCCTATTAAATAAAACCAGCCACCCCTTGTTTTTCTATACTAATAAATCATAGTATCTACATAAATAAAATTATATGTCAAATATCCACTGTTGCAATATTGATTATGATAAAATAATAGCAATGCGATTTCATTTACAGACAAACACATATTTGTTTCACAGGAACGTTGTGCATAGATTTTAATAAGATAGGTCGATAGCTTAACCTTTGGATTGAAATGTCTACTGCATTCTAGTAACAAATGTGGTATTCAATATGGCCGTACAAGCCGTAGACTTACCCGATAACCGGACAATCGAAAAATCGGCAACTTTCGAGTCCACGTCGGGGAAAGCGATCGGAGCGTGGATTTAATACTGATCTTGTTGAAACGAGGATAACGAAAAAATATAATGCGCCGAACAAACAAGAGGAAGGAAACTATGAAAAAGATTAAAAAGAAGTAAAGATATGTGTACACAGATTACATTAAAAGGCATAATATTATTACCGGTACAGCAATGGCATGATAACGGTATGTAATAACACGAAACAGCTGACCGATGGAGTGCGGACACATGTTGCCATTTAAAGTTACGCCGACGGGAGCGTCACAATGGCATATAAGCAGAATTTTAAATTGAATAAAAAGAAAATGTGGGTTTCCAACTGTTATCACTTGTTGCGCGGGGATTCAAGGCGTCTAGAGCTGCAGATAAGAACATGTACGCTAATTCTTCGGAAAAAAACTCAGACCCTAGGAAAAAAATCCCCAGACTACAATTGTACTCACAAACACATGTAAATTATTGAATAAATATTTGTTTAAACGCTAATTAGTGTAATTACCAATATAGTAGATAATGTTCAATTTGTGCAGCTATGGATTGAAAATCGAAAATCATATAATATTTAGGTCCCACTGATCCTCATTCAGCCATCCTTGATCGTCACCTTTTCCTCATTGGAAACGTTTGTTTTAGCCGTGGCACGACATTCTCCCAAATCCTAATGCTATTTGAAAAAAGTGGGGACATGGCCTTCAATTCATGGGCATTGCTATTTCGACATTTTCAAAGTTATCAAGGTTTTCAGCATTCGACTTTGATGCAGAAGACAAAGCTTGCCTAAAGTAGTAAAATCACTGCACAAGTTTTATTTGATCAACAAAAAACTTGGTCATATTATGTGATCTGTGCATCTTAAAAATTGTATTTATCTACTAATTGAATTTAATATTTATTAATTTTGTTAATCAGTTGAAGTAAATTAACTGAATATATTTTAGTTAAACCAGCTGTATGTTCTGACAATAAACATTCTGACACCAGTTCATCGGTTAACATGGTATATAATATCGTTGAAGGTAATTAATATAATGGAATTTAGAATTGTTTTTTATCTGATTAAATTCTTATAGTGGTATATATAAGAAGTTGATTAAGAAGTTTCATATTGCTGAATTAATGTGTTTTTTTAAATAAAAGATTTATCAGATATCAAGAGATACCAAAACATTTAAAGCTTCTAAGTGAATGACAGTGATGAAGAAGTGGACATAAATATTGTATTCTTTGGACAGCCATCAACATTATAACCTCTATATAAATAAAAGGATAACGTCTGATCCATTAACACACAGCCTAAGCCACTGGACAGATTGGGCTGACATTTGGCATGCAGATAGCTGATATTACATAGATGCACTCTGAGAAAAAGCCAAAGCTATCACATAGATGTCGATGAAGGATGATGTGTTTGTTTTAATGCAATTCAATGCTACCTACCATAAACATTGTATTTTACTTTGTCTTACATTGTGTAAGGGCAGAAATATACAAACTGAGCGAGTATTTGTTAGAGGAATCATGACACAGAAGAAAAAAAAGATACAGAGAGATAATGACGATTAATATAATGTTGTTTTATTCTAAATATTTAACATTTAATATCAGTTTTCTATGCGCAATTATTATTAATTTCTTGATATAATCTATGCATTTAACGTTATTATTATAAATATTAAAACTAAACAAGTTTGAGTACCTCTGTGGTAGGATATAAATCAGTAGACTATAGCTTAATTGAATTTAAACTATTGTGCTGCTTAGTGAAATTAAGATTAAACATGCCATTTGTTAATTTAGGTCATAGGATTTACATAACTTCTTCAACTGCATCAATATGTATTTCTGAAAGGGAATAGTTATTTTGGAAAATATGTTTATCGGCCAGCCACACAACAGGAAAACAACATTATCAATTTTAAGTAAAAATACATACATTTCTCTTTCAGAATCTAAAAAGGGGTCTCATTTGAAAAATAAGAGTTTGTAATATCTCAGGACACTCCTTGAGTAGTTCAAAATGTCACAAAATTATAAGATTTTAATATTAAAAGAATATATTTAGAACTTGTGTCTATCATAAATAGTAATTAAAAAAAAAATTATGTAGATATGTTTATCAATATTTTAAAATATGTTAACTTAGAATTACATTCAACTTATTACTCCCATTTTTAAACAATTAATCATTCTGGATGACCACTAATAATGCTAGGAAATTGTTTTATTTGAATAAATAATAAGAATTATAGCCCCCATTAATCAACCACTGAATGTATGAGAAATATGAAAAACGATATCACAACAACAGTTTTCTCTATTGAAATATTACTTTTTTACTGCACCCGATTCATGGTTTATCACTCAAGTGTTAGCATTGCTTCATAAAATTTTGATTTTACTCAATTGCAATGGCTAAACAAATGATAATGATTTATTCATCAATTAATAACATAATTTTAGTCAGAAAATTTGATTTTAATAATCAACTAAAAAATATTATAACATACACAATTAATTATTAATTCATTTGCAAATATAAATGTTTACTTGGTGAATTCTGGCTGTTTGTCTGATTTGGCATCTTCATTTCTATAATATTTTCCTCTGAAAATATTGAGTATCCCTAAAGACAATCTAAAGCTGTATACTGCTAACTGTGCAATGTGCAAGTTTAAAAAATAAATATTATGTGAATGAAAACCAAATTTACTAAATGATAATTAATAGGTTGTTTAAGTAGTACTGTAAATTGTAAAAGAATATCTTTAATTTGTTGAGAGGTTGCAAACTACAAAAGTATATGTTGAACTTTTAAAATCAAAGATAATTATCATGCTCTTTGTTGCTTTTAATGTCTTACAGGCATTTACAATCAAAACATTATGTTGAACAGTAAATTGTTCTTTAGTTTTGTTGTTTGATTAAAATTATTTTAGGTTCACGATTTATAAATTACCTATATAACTGTAACATACCAATTGTTTATAATGCACTTTTAGTGATATTTGAATGTCATAATAGGGAATAGACCAAATTCAGTATTATATTATTATGTATTACTACTCTATTAAAAATTATGATCTTTAATTATCAATTGTATTATAATTAGTTATTACTTATTAGTTATGAATCCTGTCATCCTGATACAATCATGCCTCTGTAATTAATAATTTAAGAATAGTATCAACATTTGAAACATAATAGTTTATTTGATAAAAAAAAAGAAAAGCATCAGTAGGCTGATAATGAACCAAATTTTATTAGTTAATAGTCAAAAATATATTTAAATTTTAATAATTTTTTTTAATCTTAAAACTATAATATAGAAAGAAAGTTACTTCATCAATTATATATATATTTTTTTAATTTAGTTAAAATATAGATAAATTTATTTTTTTTACTTGTAAATATATATTTGCTATTGACCTGCAAGTTTACCGTGTTGATAATTTTATAAAAATCTTTTCAACTTTATACCTTTTTCGATTTTTAAGGTAATTATTAGCATTTTAGTTTTTACTTGAAGAAAAAGCTAATTTATTATAAAAAAAAATATGGAAGTTATTCACTTTTATTGAATTATCTGAAACAGCAAAAACATGTAAAAAAAAATTACAAATTTTATAAAAATCATTCAACTTCCAGCCCTATTAGTGAGGCACTTCTATTTAAAAAAATGTGTACATAATCCTATTATGTAAAATAATTAATAAAAACAAATTAGTTTATAAAAAAAATTACAATTTTCAAAGTTTTCAACTTATTCTAAAATCTTTTTGTTGTTAATTTTTGTATACAATATAAAAACGATGTATTAAAATATAATGATTAACAAAATATATAATGTTCTCATATTGTATTTTATTTTATGGCTTAAATATTTAAGCAAAATTATAAAAAAAAACAGACATAATAACAATTACTGTGTTTTATAAACAAAAGTTGGTTAAAATAAAAATGCTAAATAGGATTAATTTGTAAGGTCTTAACATAAAAACATTAAGTCAATAAATAAACAGACATATCTTTAAATAAATATACCAAATAGATGACACAAACAAATGTGTATGCCACTAGCTGAAAAAAAAAATCATCTAAAATATTTAAGAGGCATGAAAATAATATATCAAATGAAAAATAAGAGTAACCTTCCTTTATAATGTATACATATGTAGTGATACATAAATTTTAATGTCTACGGCCTCATATTAAATAAAATAACAAATTACTCATTGTTGGATACAACTACATAATCATCAGATATAATAATACATGCATCACTCTACACATCTTCATCACTTAATTCAGAATCATCGCTGTTAATAGAACTTATATTACACGATTGCAACCGCTTTATGTAATCACAGCGTTTATCTAATAGATGTCTCATTAGTGCAGTCTTCCTAGATTTTTTTCGCGACTTGCCTTGTTTTTTTAAGTTTAAAATCTGATCATCCAGTTTTTTGAGTTTTTTTTTTATCTTTTGCTGAGAAAGATCTTCATAGCATTTTTCTAATAATCCAGTCAATTGGTTTTTGTTCAGTTCTCGTATATTACTTAACGCAGCTTCACACTGCATTAACTCTTTTAAAATTTCATCATCCTCATCAGCATCCTGTGATGAGGAATGAGGTAAACTTGAAGATGATGTTAATTGCTTGATTTGTTTACCAATCAATCCTAATGTCTCCAGTTGTTTTATAATATTTTGTTCTTCATAAAATTCTTCACAAACATTGCTCATTTCTTCTAGTTTGTCTTCAGCATCACTATCAATTTCACTATCTTTATCTATTTCCTTTTGTGACATATTTGAATGTTCTAAAAGAGCTGCAATAACTTTTTGGTATATTGGTGTTGATTCATTACGACCGCGGGCAGCGTTATTAACTCTAGTAATTAGTTCTACCACATCAGGGGATACTCGTTCAGCTAGTGGAGTTTTCATATTTGGCTGACGAGAGGAGCTTGAAGCTTGTTGATTTTGCATTTCTTCCCGTACCCAGCATTTTGTATAGTGTTCACCTAAAGGTGGTATTATATCGGGTTCAGAGTCATAAGACATTACCAAATCTTCTAACCAGTTGAGGGATTCTTTATTTACTTCAGCAAGATAAGGTTCAACTAGACTCCAAAATTTTTTTGACGATTCGCTTTGATCAGGAGGTAGGTCTTCATTTTCAGGGGGTTGGTCTTCATTTTCAGGGGGTAGGTCTTCATTTTCAGGGGGTAGGTCTTCATTTTCAACATTATTTGAAGAAAATGTATCATCATGAGATAATTCTCCAGCAACTTTAGGTAAAATCATAGGTAGTTTACCAGTGTTTTCTACATTATTTTGTGAATCAACTTCTTGCACAGAAGAAATCAAATTAGTAACAGTTTTTATTTGTCTTTTGCGTAGAATTACATCTGCTAACATTGATTCACATTCCCATTGTATGTTATCAAATACCTCATTTGTGATTATATCTTCAATTTCATAATTGTCTTCATGATTTACTACATACCAGATTGCTGAATCCGGTTTAATTTGAGTGGGGTTTAACCTAGGTAATGAAAGTACTCTTTCATCAATGACTGTATGAACTTTGGCAGATTTACTACCAGCTTTGACATTATTGGTTTTTGGCAGATTAGGTGATAATGTTTGATGTCGTTTTGGACATCTTTTCCTTGCTGATCTTCTAATGCCACTTGGTTCTCCACTATGTTGAGAGGGTTTCTTTGAAGACATTGCTTTTGTTTTGTTTTTATAAAATTGTAGTTGACTGTGATCAGGCCTGTTGATTATTACAATGATCTATTAATTTTAATTTGACATTGTCTTAATCATACAATTAACAAACAACAAAATAATTATGTTCTACTGTAAAGATGACGTTATACACGCATGTGTTTTCTCCATCTTAGAAGTGCATAACATAGTAAATTGTAATTTAGGCAGATCACGTTTAGATCCGTTAGTTTAAAAATTTGAATGAATTAACCTTTCCTAAAATTTTAAGGTAAGTTTATTATTTAGACAACCTCGTGAGCTTTTCATTATATTTTAATTTTGAAGCGAGTTAAAAGTATTTTAAAATTGTAAATTGTTTGTATATCTTAAAATACTTATGGAGCTAAACGTGATCTGCTGAGTTGAAAGACGGAACCAAAACATGCGGGTATGAAGTCTTCTTAAGATAACAGAAATGAAGGTAGATAGTAGATATATTTAAAACTTATGATTTGAGAATAACATTGATGTTTTTTTTGTTTGTGAAAATGTCAAAAAATACATTTTAAGTGTGATGCATAATTTAATTTTAATTATAACTTAAAAGTTTAGTTTTTTTTACACAAATTGTGTCATAGTTATCCCCACAAATATTTGTTTCAATTTTTAAATAATTATACATATTCTGCTGTACACTAGTACAGTAGGTTTCATTGAGTAAGTCTCTGTATAATATGTTATATATATCACAAATTAAAAACAATCCTAAACAAAGAAGGATTGTTAGACTAGTACCTATATTACATATGTACACATTTTTTTCCTCTTACACTAATAATGAAAAATCTTTCTGCTATTCCTAATATAGTTCTTACTTAATCCTTTTGTATTCCTTAATTTTATATTTAATTTTATAAATTACTATATACAGTAGAGTCTCAATCACTCAAATTCTTTTTTTGCCCCTTGAAGTGTTTTAAGTTGTGTTTCAGATAATAACTTGAAAAAAATACATGAATCAAACTTATTTTATTCACTAGGAGATTCAATATATTTATAATATACTTATATTACCATTAAAGTACCTAATCTATTTTATCATTAGTATTATGCTAGGTTGATTTAATATTTAATAAGAACACTGCATTAATTTATTTTATTATAAGTTGTATTAATTTTTAATTATAATATAGGTAATTACCTATATTTATATAATTTATGATTTATATTAACTTTTAAGTCAATATGTACTGCTTTACATTAAAAAGATGTGAATAGGTTTGTGCAATAAATAAGCAATAGCTTAAAATGCATCTAAATGTTTTAAAATGACATTACCAATATGTATATAAAATGTAACAATGTACAAAAAAATGTTCAAGGCCCCAGAAGTTTTTTTTTGATTTATAACAAAATAACTAACCTAAAACCTTTATTTTTCATTGAAATATGTAATTTAATTTAAATTGAACTTAAATGTCAATGAAAAAAATGTGTCCATTTGTATTTATAATATTTAAAAAATGGCTATATAATTGAAGAGAAACCTTCCATTAAATTTTGAATTACAATCAAACAATGCACTTGAAAATGTCATTCTGTTTATGCAGTGTAACCTCAATAAGAAATCTAAAAGAAATGCAAATTTATAACTTATTAGGATTTTGGAACTATCAAGGTTTTACAAAAAAATTCAACTTAATGAGTTTTTAAGATTGTAAACTGGCCAATAAAATATTTCTTTTTCGGGTTATGATACTTTATATGAAATTAAATAGTACTATATATGGTTATAGATATATTAAATTACACAAGTTGTATTTATTTAAATACACATTGTATTATTTAATAATTAACTATTAAGATTAAATCTACATACAAAAAATGTAACATAAAAATAAACATAATATAAATAAATAATTTTATTTATTTTGTGTGGTAAATGTTTAATGTCACAATAAACACAAATAACAATCAAATTAAAAATAGCTTATAGGTTGGTTAGTAGTAATCTAAAAATTAATGTTCTGTAATATCTATTTTGTAAAAATATCTTAGAAGTACATATTATAGGTATGAATATAGTTGGTAAAGGTTTAGTTAATGCCTGCCATTTATCTCTCATATTTTTATATTCTAATCATCAAACTACATTTATACTTTATAGTTTAAAAGTCCTTAAATACTTTAATAGTTTAATCAATGATGATATTCAACTAATTGTATGTATTTGTTTACCTAAAGGTCCACAACTAAATTATAAATTATAATTAATCATTATTATAATATGAATTATTACCTACATATTATATAATATCAAATTATATTCAATTCAGCAGTAATTCTATGAATTAATAGAAATATAATAACAAGTGAAACAATGAAACATGTATGGGATACTGAGTAAATAGTTATAATTTTCTTTCCTGAATAATGCAATTATACTTTTCTGTTTATAATATCTATAAAATATTTAGTGAATATTCAATATTATAAATTTATAACCATTATTACTTATTACAATTTTATAAGTACAATTTGATATTTCTGATTATTATTAATTTTTTAAAATAAAATTAACTATACAAAATAGAATATATTTTAAACTTTTGGTCTTAGGAAAAATATTAACTTTATGTGACAATAAAACTAACTATAAATTTAATAACAAATGATTAGAACATTGAAAGCACAATAGATACTAAACTAGTACTTTATAGTTTTAAATAAATGTTTAACTTTATTCTTACACAATGTTCTTTCTAGTAAAATAATTTATTGATTAATGAGCAAAAAGGTAGTACCAGACAGCAATAAGTTTTGATGAACTTAGGAGGGAGGTCAGACTGAAGAATATAATTAGCACCAACAAGCCGTGTGAACTTTAACCACTGATGATAAATTTGATATTTACCATCACAACTATTTGATAAACATAAATATTATATTTTAGTTGTTATAATTATTTGAAAAATAAAGCACTAAAATAAGTGCCATATGTTACTGATAAAGCTCAAATACCCCTGGGTGTAGGCGATTAAAATAAGCCATGAGTTATTTTATTAACACTAAGTCAGTACCTAATAATGATTCGTTTTTAATTATGCTCAGGTATTTAAAAATTGTATTATTTTAAAAATAGTTACACCTAGGAACCTACACAAAAAATAAAAAGCCCAACTCCCGTTGGAAGGAGGCAATCCACCGCACCAATCCGTCGGTTGGATATCTCGACTGCGCGCACGATTCGTATACACTGACAACTTAAGTAAATAGCAATTGTTATATTAATGCGGATTGCAAACTTACTTGAACAGCAGACAATTTAACAAAATGGTTCTGGCACTTCAAAACTAGCGACTTGATTGATCCGCGTCGGTGTGTCGGTGCGTCAGGGTGATAGGCTCTGCAGCGGAAATGTAACCTTCAAGAAGATAAACTATTAAGCTACCATGCGAAGGACACACTGACAACTTAAGTAAATAGCAATTGTTACATTAATGCGTATTGCAAACTTACTTGAACAGTAGACGATTGAACAAAATAGTTCTGGCAGTTCAAAACTAACGACTTGATTGAACCGCGTCGGTGCGTCGGTGCGTCAGGACGATGGAATCTGTGGCGGATATGTAATCTTCCAGAGGATAAACTATTAAGCAACCATACGAAGGACACAGTGACAGTGAGTGACACACTAATATATTATATACGGCGACAACGAGTAGTAAAAAAATAACCGAAAACAAGTAACACGATGGTAGGAGTCGAGATAAAATGGATCGACGCCGACTATACCAATAAATATATGGATAGGTTAGGTTATGGCTATATTAACAATGTGCGGGGTTGCGTTCTTTTTTGTGGGAGAGAGAAAACATCTTTAAAAATGTTCTCTTTCTTACACGAATTATTATTTGAGGTTATGTTCAAACTTCAAATAAAATCGTCGATGCACATAAATATTTTAAAATAGGATAGAATCATAATGATTAAACCCAATATAATATAATTAGAGTTTTTAAGTTAGTTAAAATACTGTAGGTTCGCGCACGATTAATATTTACCCAATATACCTTCAAACTGATAGTACTACAAGAATGCATGATAAACTCCCTATCCATCTCTTTATTATCTATGAGTATGCCGCGAAAAGTTCGATAGTAGCGTACGAGAATTCTTATCTAAAATACTAAAAATTAAAGTGCTGGTACCGCTCCTAGTGGATTTCTAATAGAACTACAGAGGTACATACGCAATACATTGTTGTCTAAAATGCTGCACGACGACAGGCCCGATATGTTATTATTTGCTATCTATATTTTATGGACAGACCTTGTTGTTACATATTTACTGAATATATAGAAACGCATTACATACATAATGTTTTTAGTCATGTTGACGAGGGTGCCAAAACGTAACTTTTTTTATATATTTGTTATGACGGCACTTCATACTCATAGGCTATATTATTTTACTGGCATATTAACAAAATTCGAATCGCTGATATTTTCCCCCGGCTGTTTTCAGTGTTTCAGTACATTTTTTGATTATTTAATATGCATATGTTTTAAACCTAGATATCGTCTAATTTTTGGCCTTAACACAGAATACATTTCTAAATATCTTCATAAATAAAATTAATTAAAAATATATATTTTGGTAATTTTCTACTTGAAACAATAAAAATTGATATTGAAATAATGAGTCATGTTTAAAACAAGTATTATAACACATAATATACATTTAACAGAATAAAAATTAAAGTTTAAAAAAATATTAAATAAAAATATAATATCTAAAAGATTTTCTATATAAATAAGAACTAATAAATTTAAAAAAAGTTGGATTTCTGTCTTTTGGCAAAATTAGACATAAGACGAAAAAAAAATAATGATTAAATAATACATATAAAAAAATGTTATTATATAATAAACTTTAAAAATGTATCGGAGGAAGATGTCCCTACTTCACCGAAAACAATTTGGAGGATGCGGATAAACGTCCATTTACCTTATATTCTTCAGTCGTGTATCATACTAATCTGACCGGAAGTCTACAGACGCTGCCGAAACAGACTACAGACACATGTTTCTATAAAATAAAATATGTTTGCGTTGAGTGGATGACAGCAACATAGCAGCCACGTAACTGGGACTTCATCTTGGGGGGAAGAAGCTAGAAGGTGCTTAATATTTTTAGGAACAGTCGAAATCCTCCATAATACATTTTTATTTTACATGCCGGTATGCTCTTGTATTAAAAAAAAACAATTTTTAGTGCCTAATAATACATTTATTAAATAACTGTCATTTAAATATATGGGTGTAATTGTGGGGTACACAACTTATAGCTCTAAAAATCACCAAAATAATATGCATGCACTTATGCACTTATACACCCTATAATATGCAATGAAAATATGCACTAACATTTTTTCTGTTTAATTATTGCTGTTCAACTCCCGTGTTATTATTTCGATGTTTTTTTTTAAAACATATGTATTTTAATGAGTAAGGATAATGATCCTAAAAAAATTTTTCTTTTATCATTATTATGGAAGTTATATCCTTCTGAAGTTTGCGATTTTACGTTTTTATGCATGCTTAAGACGCTGTTCTTTAGTGCCGCGCAGCAATACATATTTTATTTATTTTAATGGTGAACAGCCCAGGTTTGGTCGTAGGGAGGACTAGGGAGTGACTACTTTTCTTCTTTTACTGGTTAGGTATACGGGTAAGTTCAAATTACCTGTTTGGTTATTTTTGAGCAGGTGATCTGAGTCAGTAGTCGGAGGGAGTCCCTATATTAATTATTTAATTGTTAGCACTGTTTTTTACTTTGAAACCTAAGTAAAATCATTTGAACGTGAGGGTTTTAGAGGTATACATCATCGCTTAATGTGATTATTCATTACCTACAGAATACGTTATCTAGTATAGTGACGCACCCAAGGGGGAGGGGGGGCTTTGGGGCTTAAGCCCCCCCCCCCAAAAATTTTTTTTTCATTAAATTACACATTATTATAGAAAATATAGTATATCAATGATAAATGATAATGTTTTATTTTAAAATTTTGTTATTATGTTAGATACACATATAATAGTGTCTATTCTCCGACGACTTAGAAGTAATGCCGACAATGAATTTAAACAATTATTTTTAGAAGCATAAGAAGTTGCCTCTAATTTAGACTTGACTATGTCTATACCTAGACTAACAAAACACCAAACTAAGCGATGTAATACACCATCTGAAAATATTGAAGAATACTATAGACGTTCAATTTTTATTCCATGGGTCGATTCATTTCTTAATAGTCTTTCTGATTGATTTTTAATACATGAAAATCTCTTAAAAAGTTATAAATGTCTTTTACCAACCTTACGTAATCCAACAGATGAACAAATTTCAAGTTTAAAAATCTTTTTGACTTTTACGAAAAAGATATGCAACAAATTAGTTTTTCTGTTGCTAAGGCCAAATTCGAATTGTGGTATGAAAAATTTAAAAACTGTAGTTATAATTTACCACTAAACGCAATTGATAGTTTAAATTTATGTGATATTAAAATATTTGAATCAGTATTTATACTTTTGAAAATATTTGCAACGTTACCAGTAAGTACAAGTACGGCTGAGAGGTCGTTTTCCACACTACGGCGAATTAAAACCTATCTCCGGAACACAATGGGACAGTCACGTTTAATTGGTCTGGCAAATCTCCACATACATCGAGAAATACAAATTAAAGAATCCGAAGTATTAAAAATTCTTTCTGAAAAGGACCCAGGAAACTTAAATTTTAAATTCATTTGTCATAATATTTAGTTATAAATATAATTATATAAATATTAAATACATAATAATATAACATATGATAATAATAAACAAAAGTGGTTATATTTAAAAATTAGTTTTAATTGTGCACTTGTGTGTAATGGAAAAAGAAAAATTATTAAGCCCCCCCCCCAAGCAAAAATTCTGGGTGCGTGCCTGATCTAGTATTATGTATAACAGTTACTGTGTATAATTAAAAAAAAAAATTAAAAATGAAAAATTCCTTGTAGACGTGTGCGCGGCAGTTAAGTATAGCGTTTGCGCACGCTTAAAAACGTAAAATCGTATACTTTATAAGGATAAATATAAGTATAAAACTTTAAAAACATTGGATTGCACAAATTGTCTTATACGCCATCATTCTTAACCCATTGAAATACATGTTTCATAAAAAATTGAAAAAATCATGTGGGAGCAAAGCTGCAATTTTTCCTTTTTTTCTAGTGATTAATTTAAAAATAATAATAGCTTAAAAAATACCTAAAATAATAATACCTAACAATTAGGTACCTTCATAATTTAATTTAATGTTATAATATGATGGCCATGTAAATAAAAAATAAAGTTTTAGTCTTAAAGAAACGTTTACTCGTTGGATAACTACAAAAATAAAATGAACCACAAACAGAACGCGTTGTCTATCATTTTGAAACACACTGAATGTGAAATGTTCGTATGATTTATATCGGGCACCTGGGAGTTGTGTCTGTAAAATGTATATGGCCACTTATCGGTCATATTTTGTGCCATGATAATTATCTACCTAAAAATAAAAAACTGAAAATAAATCTGGCAGACCAACCTCAAGTGCTTCTAGGAAACTCTTATATAATATTATGGTAAAAATGAAAAATAAATTTAATCCCCCAAAAAAAGTAATATGAAACCATTGTTTGTAATTGTTATTATTTGGAAATTAATTATTTTTGTATGATTTTTTTTGTACTACAGTCGAATCCGCTTTATTGGGACAAATCGGTTGCATATTATTTTGTCCCAATAAAGCGGTTGTTCCAATAATCCGAAATACAAAAATGAACATACATATACATTTTTAAAAAAAGGTTTTATTATTGACTTTATTTAAATTTTTTATTACATTACAAAAAGAAAAACACGGTATTATAACTTGGTTATTTATAAAAATATATACACATACATAAAAATACATTCATATATAATTAATATAAAGTACAAATATACACATATGTATTTGTTTATAATGCACATTGTATTTTACATCGTTAATACACGCGACAAACACGACTGATGCACCAAATAACATTTAACATACATCACATGTGAACATACAATAAGATAAAATTTAATCTAATAAATGATTACGCGAGTCGGTCGCGATTTTCGAACTACTGATCTATTAATATTAATATACTCGATAAAAATGTCCCAATTATCCGAATTCGTGGCCCAGATAAGCGGTGAACGTTTACCCTACAAGTATTGAAGTATACATTTGTTTTCGTAATTGAAGAATTGTCCCTATTAAACGGTTGTCCATATTAACCGGTGTCTTTATTAAGCGGATTCGACTGTATTACCAAACTAATAACTATTTACCAAAATATTATATAATTAACAAAAATATGTATCAAAAATTATAAAAAGAAAAAAATGTGTCCTAAAATCAAAAAAAACATCAAAAATGCATTTATGTGCAGAATAAAATTTTAAAACCAGTTTTGTCTTGGTATTAGATGTATTTGTTTCTTTGTCCCTATTTCCACCTATTTTAAACATTTTAGTCAACTTATGTCCGTCGACTGGTTGAGTTTTGACTTTTGTTGCTGTTATTAAATTAATTAATCGTGAAATTTGTAAGTACATATTTGTATATTAATATTTAATATTCATAATAGATATGTAGATTTAAGCTTCATACAACTTTAAAAGAAAGCCTATTTAAATTTTAAGTCGTCATAAAATAATCAATCTTTTGTTACATACTTACATATATCCTAATTGTTGATTTTGCAAAATGTAACTAACATTTTGTTTAATATTTTTTTGATTTATCTTCTAAATGGGATTGGGCTAAAGCAAGTACACTAGTTTTTAGCAAGAAGAATAGTGTAAACATTCTGATTTTTAATGATTGTTTGTTTTGTTTATCAAATAAAATAATAATATTTTTTCTGAATATTTTTACTCAGTACAGATTTATTTAAAATATGACAGTAAGTTATTTAAAACCAGTTTTAAAAGTAAAATAAATGAGTACCTAAGGAATATCCCATTGTTTTGGTTCTTGTAGTTTTTTTATAAAAATGTAACTATTGTACGTTCTAACTTCTAAGCGTGTTTTGTCTAAAAAAAATGTTGCGCATTCGAGTTAGGATTTTATATTTAAATATAAACAGGAAATCAGTTTTTAAAATTTTTTACTTCGGTGTTTGAACACTCGGATATATCTAGCAGTCGAAACCCGAAGCCCGAAATAAAAGATTTGATTGATTTATAACCTCATAAGATAAACTATAATACGGGCTTTCAAAAGCGTGCCTGCAGCATAGAATTAGGGTAACAACAATAGGGAGGTCGTCCTTTACTCGTTTACTCATGTGTATGATAGTGCGGGGTAGTACTAGTACAATAAAATGAACAGATATATGCAGTGTCGGCCTGACAATGGCCCGCTAGTCAACGAACGCAGTTGGGGTCCCTCCGTTTCTACTTTTATGGTCTCGTATTATTTTATTTGTTTACCTTGTTAATAAGTCTTTATAGGAAGTATAGTCTCCACAAAACATTTATCAAACAATTTACTAGCACCTACGTAATTTGTAAGCAATATTTTTCTTTACGTGATCCAAGGCTGTTTATTATGAGGCCCATTGAAAAAATCGATCCATGATCTTTGGGGTGTGGAAAGCTGAGCGGGTGTAACACGATTGCGCCCGGCTTACCTTTTTACATTCAAAAAAGGCAACACTATTGCGCTCGATCAATTAGCACTGTTTCGCCCGTTTTACCTTTTTTACCTGCATAAAATGCAACATGATTGCGTTCCAATATATATATATATGTCCCGTATATTATGTATATATGTCTTATATATATATATTCTAACAATTTTCCAGTAAACTATATAAAAATAATTTTCCTTTCAATTTTACAGGGTTAGGACTGACAACAAAATTAAATTGTTAACTTGGTTAAAAATGTCGAGTCACTTTTTTTGTTTTAATACCAATAATAATATGTAAATAAATGTAAAAAAAAAAAATATTTAGTCCAAGGAAAACCAAGTCCGACTGTATTTTTAAATTGTGAACTAGAAAATTGTTAGAATATATATAAGACATATACATAAAATACGGGACATATATATATATATAAATTGGAATGCAATCGTGTTGCATTTTATGCAGGTAAAAAAGGTAAAACGGGCGCGACAGTGCTAATTGATCGAGCCCAATCGTGTTGGCTCATTGGCGGAGATAGGAGGGGGGGGCTTACGGGTACTTAGCCCCCCCACCCAAAAAAAAATAAATAATTGAAGTTCAAGCCTCCCTAAAAATTTAAGAAACAAAAACATACTTTTATACAGATTACAGAATGTTTTAGGGATAATTTATTATTATTATTATTAAATAAATACCTAAACTGTAAAAAATAAGAATTTTACATCAAATTTATAAGTAAATTTGTTTTTTTTTGGATCCAAAAACTATATTTAATAATTAATAAGGACTAGTATCACACATAAACATGCTAAACGCTAAACGTCATACTAGGTACATCTACTTCTGAGGCAGTGGATATAAAAACTATTTTAGCTAAAGATTATTTTAAAGTAATTGACTCTGTAATTGTAAATTTAAAAAAACGGTTTTCCAATGAAAACTTGTCCTTTGCTGTTGGTGTTGATGAATTTATTAAACTAAATTATGATGGAAGTACTCAGTTCATTGATCATTATAAGGTATTTTGTATATTATTTTATAAATATTCAGTAGGTACTAAATTAGTATAAAAAATTATAAATAAAATGTTTACTCTATAGGATTTACAGGTTTTGAATAATTGTCAACAAAGTCTAAAGTCAGAAATGATGGTTGCTAAGAACTACCTAGTTGAACCTGAAATAGGCGATATTGAAGATATTAAAAAGAATATTTCACATCAAGTCTTTCCTAATTTTTGTAAAATGCTCCAACTAGCTTTAACACTGCCAATTAGTTCTGCTACATGCGAAAGAAGTTTTTCTGTTATGAGGAAAATTAAGACTTGGTTAAGGACATCAATACAACAAAAAAATTTAATGAACTATCAATCTTATACATTGAAAAAGATAAAACTAAATCGTAACTAAATGACACTATTTTAAATATATTTGAAAAAAAGTGTAATAGGTTAATACAATTAAGTTAAAAATGGCTATTGTATTTTATTTATTTTCCTTTTTTGTGAGTATTCTAGTTAGTAGGTATAATAATGAGAATTTTTAATTATTTGAATGAGTTATTAAATATAAAAAAAGTGTTGGGGGTGTGGGGGCGAAGCCCTCACTGGTTTGTTTGCTACCAACTATTTGAGCCCCCCTCAATATTTCATCGTGCTGCACCGAGGCTGAGCTCCCCCCGATAGTGACCCAAAGTAATCTCTTTACCTTTTCATATATCCCAATTCGTAGTAGGTAGGAAATACGATTTTCAGTGGTTATCAAAACTAAATAAATATCCCGATAGCGTCCGATACGTATTTTGGTATAAATATAATTATCTTATTCACGTTGCACAAGGTCACCAATATTCGGCGTGGTAATTTCCAATAATGATAAAGAAGTAGATTAACCGTAAGATTGCAAGGTTGAAATCTGCACAGTTATATATTATTGCTTATTAAGTTAGTGTTGTCTGGTTCTTCTTATAAATTATGAAAATGTACTGAATGTTAAGCGAAAAGGACAAATAAATAATAGTAATACATAAATATAAATTTAAAAAAAAATGTATGCAAACCCAAATTAAAAAAGATAGAAACATAGAAAAACAGAGAAAAACATAGAAATATCAGATTTTGATTTTGCAAAAATAATAAGTTCTAAAAATCTAACACTAACATTCAACTCTATATATAATTTATTAATTTATTTACTATTTCACTATTTTTTTTTAATTATTGGCATTAATTATATTTTATATCTTTTTTTATTGTAAACAATTATTTGACAATATTGACTTTTGTGTGTATCATATACTATTTATGATACATTTTAATAAAAATATATGTTTATAGAACTTTATTTTATTAATTATTTTGTGAACCATTGTGTGTTGGGACGCAATCGGGAAACTTATATTTGGTATAAAATACGACTACTTGTAATCGGGCCCCCATCGGACATTTCCGGGTAGGTCATTGGACATTGACACTGGATATTTAGATTATTGTAATAATAAGACAGGTTACATCACTAACACATGTTATACGCCGCTCGTAATGCTGTTGTCATACACTGCAGTTCTTTTCTATTAGTACAAGGTCGTCTACAAGGGGTGGTGTGGTGGTCAGAACCCCCCCCCCTCACAGGACTTTGTTTTCAGTTGCATTTCTAATTTAAAAGTTCTTGCATTATCAAAGTAGTTGTACATTGATGGTACATTTTCATACTGCATAAAATAATTTACATAAATGTTTACAATAGAAGGTTTTATCAACGGCTATTATGTACCACTCGTTATATGTTTACTTTCCCATAAAAGTACAATATCATACAGTATCATACACTAATTGCTTAAAATCGTTTTGTGAATTTAATTTCAGGAACAATATTACTATATCACCATTCACCTTCCGATGTTGTGATAGATTTCGAGAAAGCTATTCATTTTGTATTTGAACTGTTTGACCCTCACATAAAGATCCATACGGATGTCTGCTTCATTGAACTCAGTCGTGGAATAGAAGTATTCAACAAAATGGTTTGAGTAATGATAATAGTGAAAAAAATAGCCTCTCCTTCATGTCCATGAAATCGTTAGGATATTGCTTGAAACCCAAACAGAAACGTTGACTAGGGAATAATTCAATTCAACATAAGCTTTTAAGATTACAATCCACTACAGACATTAAAAAAATAGAATTTAATATAAAAGCTTTAAACCAATATTTAAGTCGAAAATATACGGCACCTCTATTGATATATTTAAGCCAACTTGGAAACAGATACCAAGGTATATCAATTTAAATAATCAGAAAGTATGAATAATATTTTATTATTATTATTATTATCAGACAGATCTTTATACTATATATTTTTTAATTCATACCGTATTTTGAATTATTATCATTATTACTATTATTATTATCATTATTATTTATTATAAAACAAATTTAAAAAATGTTACTATTTTAGTGACTATGAAATCATGTTATTTTTGACAGGTTATATTTTGTATTATTATAATTATTTAAATTAATATTTTTTCATAATATAATTAAAAATTAAAAATGGCAACGTTGCAGAGATTTTTATGCTCGATCGTGTAGGTTTTCTTTGGTATTTTGGTTACCTTTGATACGCCGAAGAATTTGCTCAATCTTGTCCCGAAAAAAAGACTTTTTATGTTCAATAGTGTTCTAGCCCTCTTAGCTTTAGGTTGGTAGACTATTTTGACCCTCCTGGGTTTGATGACCTGAGCCGTTTGGAGTAGGTACTTGTTCTAGGTACTTAAAAATTGCAAAGTTCAAAATATTATCAATTTAAAAAAAGGTGTTTGGTAAACGAGAAAAGTTCAAAAGTTCCAATACGACATAATATGAATTATATATTCATATTATAGCAGGCCAGAAGCAGGAGAGTAATTGCCTATTAATTTATAATAGAGTCCGGTCTCCGGATGAGTGAAGAAATAAAACAAATAAGGTCTTATACGTAAAAAACGAGGATAGCTATTTAAAGTTCCAGGTCTTAATAATTATTATTAGTATAGTATAATCTTAACTACCTACTTAGTTGTATAGCTTCAAAGTTTTATATGATATAAAATAAAATATAGACAGCCAAACAGGTATGGAACCACATTATAAATTAAAACAGTGTAATACTGATATACCTATACTTATATATCATAATAATTCATAACAGTATACTAATTACTTACACATTAGTTACTAATACGTCTTAATTAGCAAAACAAATCCAAAATAATGGCAGGGTAATAATAGTTAATGAATACAAATAAAGATTTAATTAATAGATAAATAGATAAATATTATTTGAACTAAAATTATAAAACTAATAGTTGATGTCTCATATTAATATTAATTTTATTAAAACAATTGTTTGTTGTATAAAAAAATGTATTTATTTTAAATATAATTTAATCTTTTTTTCTGTAATTTCTGTAATTTCTGTAATTTATAATTATTGCACTGTAGGCCCATGTTGTCGATGGTATAATTAATTTAAAAAAATTTTTTTTTCGTTTTGCTGGCTATGATATTACATCATTATATATGTGGAACATTTTATCGGTTTTACCTACTATCTATTATTTTAATTGAATGACAGCAGAGTATTGATTTTAGTATTTTACCGAGTAATTCAAAATCACATTAGTGATGGGTGAGCGTAACTTGGAATGTATAAATCTGGAATATACAATTTTGAAATCAGGACGGTTACCTACTTGTAGTGGTGTTGCATAGTAAGTCTAGGGATATTTTCTTTTTTTTGTCCGGGTGCGTCACTGTCCAGATTAATATCGCCCTGATGTACATTCCATATAAATTTATGCAATTTATATGCAACTTTGGGCAAGTTAACTATTTTTTTTAACTCCTTAAGTTAAGTCAATATAGAAAATGTAAGTTAAGTTTAAAGTTAAAAGTAAACTTTATTTTTTTACTAATTAACATGTTTATTATTTCAGATTTTTTTTTATAAAATTGAACTAATTTTAAATCTGCGGCTTAGGAAAAAAATAATCTAACGTGAAAATAAAATTAATTAACTCATAATTTACTGAATAACATAGGATAAAATGCAACTCGTTAGGTTATAAGCTACTAATTAATTTGTTAATTAACTTAGTTAAAAGTAACTTAACTTTAACTTATTAAACCGTTAATACCCACTGCCCAGACTCGCATTTCAGTACAGTCTAGGCCAGCGTTTCTTAAACTGTGTTCCGTGGAACCCCAGGGTTCCGCGGAGGTCACTTCAGGATTCCCCGAAACTTGTGGTTTTTATTCAAAATTTTAAATGTTGACACATAATTATAACTTTTATTGCAAATATTCCTTACATAAAATGACGCATTGAAAGTATTGAAACAATGCAGCGGTTCTAATTGTCGAGCTGTAATAGTTTATTTTTAAGAGCTCAATAAAAAAAAGCTAAAAAAAGTTGGGGGTCCACGGTGAAAGTGCACATAAAAAAGGGTTCCACGGATAAAAAAGTTTAAGAAACGCTGGTCTAGGCTATAACGTTCCAGAATTGTATGGACTTTTAATTATAAAATTCCAGATATGTACCGTCCAGATTTGCACCGTCCAGAATTTTATGGATTTTTAATTATTAAATTCCAGATATGTACCGTTCAGATTAAAAACTTCCAGATTTTCACTTGGACCTAACAATATCATTGACATCG
Organism: Myzus persicae; assembly: GCF_001856785.1. NCBI lineage: Eukaryota > Metazoa > Arthropoda > Insecta > Hemiptera > Aphididae > Myzus > Myzus persicae. The sequence goes on from NW_019103904.1 coordinate 136,613, forward strand.
GCGAAGTAATCGATCGTTTTAAAAATGTTTTTCAACAAATTTAAATGGCAAAAAAAATTTTATTCACAGTAAGTACCTATGTATTTTACTATTTTAATAATTGTATTGACTGACTATAAAGTATTATTGATATATTGATCATTATTAGATTGTTACATATATGCGACATCGTGCAAAGTGTGGAGAAAACATCTTGGTTTTGCACCTAAACGCAATGTTTTAAGTCAAAAAAAGTTTGAAGCAATTAGGGCAGTTTTACATTTCAACAACTATGAAAATGTTACCAAGAGCTAACCCTAATTATTGTGATCAGTATATTAAACTAAGACCACTTGTTAGTTATTTAAACAATTCATTTGGTGAACTACACAAAGAGGTGGGCAAGATACTCAAAAATCAATGTCGAGGTACTAGATGCTCGATACTTATATTTTAAGTATTTAGATACTCGAAATAAAATTAGTCACAAGTTTTTTTTTTAAATGTTATTTATACACAATTAGGTATATATATATATCAATTAGTTAATATAGACCACGACCACATATTTAATAACTTTATGATAATATTCTACTACACAATTAATTATAATTCATGTACGTAATTATTTAGATAGTCATAACTCATAAACTAAATAGGCAAAAAGTTATAACGTAATTATTAAACTAGTATCATAATATTATATTAAATCTTATATTATAATTATATTGATAAAAACCGTAAATACTGATTATTTTAAAACTATAGCGTATAATACTACTAATTATCAAACTAATTACTTGGTATTGATTTATATTTATGTTCTATACCGATAGTTTTAGCAGGTTATATATAGGTTATACATTTTATATGATAAAATGTGTATTGTATTATAACAGTCACTAGTCAGGGTTGAATTTAATTTATATTGTACATAACGTCTGGAAAACTAATAATTGTATAATGTATTTAGTACAATATAATATAATATAACGTCTTGTTCCATTTTAAAGATACTAGGTAATTTTTCAAAAGTGACGTCTGATAATTTATTTCTGGTTAAGTATTTTTGGGAAAACATGAAGAGCACAAGCTGCTATTAAATACCTAAAATAAATAAATAAGTAAAAAAAATAATTTGATAAAAGTTGTAGGCTACAGATTTCAAAAAATTACCTGTAACTAGTAACTACGTATTTAATTAATACTGCAATTAAATTATGGTATACCTAAATTTAAAATTTCCGCTCCTTTTACACATATACCAAATCATAGTGAAACAGTCATGATTGGTATGTACTACTACTACTGCGAGGAAGAATGAAAATAATCATTAAAAATTAATTTTTCAAAGTATTGCATTAATGTATAGAGTATCTTTTGATACAATTATTTTAAGAAATACTCGATACTTCATATAATTGTACAAGATATAAGATACAAGATACAATTGTATCAAAGATACTGCCCAACCCTGACTACACATTACCTGATTGGGGAGCAGTAATTTGTTCTACACTCACTGGTACTGGAGTTTGTACACCAACAAGAGGCAGGCATTAAATTCTTTGGAAGCTCTTTTGACAAGGTTAAATAAAACTAGACCTCCATATATCCTTACGTAAGATTTCAGAACTGATATGCCAAAACTACAAGATCATAAGACCAATCATAAATTAGTTTAAAAAATTTGAACTGATAAAAAAAATCGAAAAAAATTGAAGGGTTAATAATTTTTAAAGTATTTTACTTTGGAATAAATCATAATATTTTCTATGCATAAAGTAGTTTATTTTGAGTCATTAGAATCCACAAATCATTCATACAAAAACCAAGAGCGAATTCAATTGTTATTATTAGATTATTCTTTTAAAATTATTTCTTATAAAAATGTATTATTTCAAAAATAAAATTATTTTAAATAGTTTTCCAAATAAATGTAATGGCTTATAATTATTTAATTTGAATAATATTAATTATGCTCATACATTTTTAAAGCAATTAAGATTAAAGCACAGTGTCTTATTTATAAAACTAAGCAATATGCAGATATGTTTCAAAAATTAAGTTGAAATTTTGGTAGTTAAATGTTACTTTTATAAATGGATAATGTATTTATAGATACAATACATAATTTAAAACTAATATTTTACATTATAGTACCTATCAGGGAAATTACTCCTATGCTTTAAAATTAATGACAACACACTTAAACTTAAAATAACCCAAAAAGAAACCGTATTCAGAAATTCAATATCAGCCAGTATGAATAATAATAATAATTAAGAAGTATAACTTAAGAATTTTATTCCTGTACACAAAAACTCCATTTTAACATACATACAACAGAAAATTAAGCAAATTGTAGTAATAAAATAAAATTAAAGATTTAAAGAAATAAAGTACTTATTAAAAAATTGGTCTATAAAACAAAAATAAATTCACTAAATCTTACACTTCATAGCATCTTTTATTTCAGCTAAACAAATTTCTGCTTCTTTTTTGCCTTCGTTATAATTATGTCTTGTAGCATTTTTCATTCCTTCCATACAATTTTTTTCTGCTTCTTTTAACAGTCCTTGTTCTAAGTAGATGTGACCAAGATTTATGTATATCATAGAAAAATTGTCCATCCCAGGAAGACGTCGCCCAATTTCTTCTGCCTTTCTTAAGTATTGAATTGCTTTATTTGACTTTCCTTGAACATAGCATAAGGTTGCCAGTTCATTCAACAAAATTACATTCATTTTAAAAATTTCTCCATTTAACTTGACACTAGCTTTATATGCCTTTCTAAAATAAGAAATTGCATGTTTAAATTGTCCTCGGTTCATTAAATAACGACCAAATGCGTCGAATGTCAAAGCATATAAACCTAAAACATCTTTGTTTTCAGGATGCATTTTAATCTTGTCTTCCAAATGTTGTGAACAATATATATAACCATTTTCAGAATTTCTGAAACAAATTTACATCATAATATTAAAAATAGAAACATTAATAATTAATTTACTATAAGTAAATAAATAATATTATAACTATACTATAACTCATTAGAATTTTGTATAATGTATAATATACCAATGTGAGTGACTCAACTGAGTTCAAAAACACAACATGTACAACCTACCATCACTCAATACATAATCATCATAATCATAAAAGATTGAAAACGATGATTAAAAAGTGAGGAATCTTAGTTACAGTAATGTATAGTATTTAAATATGCATAAGCAAATTTAAAATATTTATGAACATTTGTTTATTTATATAATTTTATTACATTTAACCGTCAAAAAATACAAAAAAATGTCTACTTTACATAAATATCACTTTTATTTTTATTATACTTTTGGTTGTTCTGTGGCATTCAATTATATAAGTAGGTTATGCGTCTAATATAAACAATTACTTAACATTTACGGAATCAATTGTTGAATATTTTAACTAGAGAGCTATTAGCACCTTGAACATTATTTATTTATACATTACCTAATTTAAACATGATTGGTCCATACAATTTTAATAGACCATTAAAAAGATTAATTTATAAGCAACTCATTATTTATACATAGTTTTCTTTTTTTTTTATTTCCTGTTTAACCGACAGCAGAGGAGACTTTGTGTGAACGATACAACTCCTACTATTTATACTTATAAATTATCAAGCAATGAAATATTTTTTACTATTCTATAACTTCTAAATTCAATTAAGCTTATTATAAATAAATTGATACTTGTACTTTCATTTGGAATATTAAACAAAAAATGCAATATATATGTAATAATATAATATAATAATTACTTGTAATCTTTTTGAAGTTCATGAATTTTAGAAATCTTAAGACTTGTGTATAGAACATTAAGATCATAATATTGACCTCCTTGCTCAAGTAACCGATTAATAACTTTGATAAATAGATGTTTCGCCTTTTCATATTCTTTATTCATAAATGCTCCATTTGCTAATACATCATATACATGTGTAATACCAGCAACATTTTTTAAATCATTGGCCATTTTGAGAGCCTTATGTAATGTTTTTTCAAAAGCATTATAATCATCATTCTAAAATATACATAACAATATTAAAACATTATTATTTATTAGTTTTCAAAATAGTTATTTATTTATTTTTGTGTGCTTACAAAAGTGTTAAACAGTGAATACTAGACACCCCAGAGCATAGATAAGTATCTAAGAGGGTAACCCAAGTTCAAGAGAGAAATTTGTAAGCGATAAAATATTGCTCATGTACATTTTATACTATTGACAAATTATATCATCGGTAAGAACTAACTGTAGTAATTTCCAGTGCTGACATTTTTAGTTATTCAGTATGTAGGCATAATAAATTCAGTTAAATGTGAGTAAATGTGGATAAAATATACCCTCATTAAAGCATTTATATACATTTCATAAGTTAAGAATAAGGTGCAAGAATCGATCATAATTGTGATATCCTTTTTATGATATGCTATTGTTATTACTTATTACCAATTTTTGTGCGAGACACATAATGATTAGTGGAAGTTACTAGTCAGTGATCCAATTAACTTCACTTCATGCAGCAACTATGTGGGGACATAATTAACATAATTATACTTATAACATTGTAAAGTAAATATTTTGTGAATAAGCACCTAATTTTATTATTATTTATTTACTTTTGAATTTTTATATTAATAATTAATCAACCGTAGTATACATTGGCACATGATAAAAAAAGGAAAATACTATAAAATATACTAAATAAGTTAAAAGTTTACTTACTTTTAAATACAATAGTCCTTTTTCAATTATATCGATTACTTGACTATCTGTTTCACTATCTTCAAATCCAATGAAACCAAGGATTGAAAATCCAAAGATAATGGTTTTTGCTGCATTTGTACGATTTGACAAAACGTATCTTATAGAAGTTAGTACTCTTTGTCCAGCATTGAATAAAAGAGACATAATTAAAGTTTTTATTTAAAAAAAATTAAAAAAAGGCTTAAAGTCAAAAGCTTGACATTAAATTACAGATTTTCATTTTCTAATAGGTACTTATTTGTTATTAATAATTTCTGTCAAATATACTCATGTATTAAACTGACTTCGGCAGGAGATATTAGATTTACGCAGATGTTACACCGTTCCTTATCAATAAACAATTTATTTTATCAGCTATCGGCATTATTGTTATGGACTAAAATTTACTGGACTGGACACCGATCGATGTGGCTGGTATGTGTGTGGCACGGCCAGTGATTGTTTCGACTTTACTTTATTCGTAGCTGGTGCGATCTATGAGAATTTATTTAACCCATATAAAAAAGGCAAAATAATGTAATATAATATTTATAATTTGGTCTTAATTCGTGTTAAAGACGTAGTTCTCATAATATGAAGTATACAATTTAAATCATATTCCAATGTAAACACACACTTCATCAAATATTATCCTTCAGTGGAGGGGGAATAAAATACTATTTGACGCAATTGCTTCATAGCTTCAACATTGTAAATTATCATTTTGATGTAATAATAAAGGGGGTGGTTGGTAGAAAAAATATTAAAAATGTACAATTTGCTCCAAAAACTCAAAAAGTTCGCTCTGCCACTGTTATCCATCATTATATTTAATAAATGTGTCTGTTTCATAGAAACCATAAACGCTAAGAAATAAATAATATTATAATAATATTATACACGAACTTTCTTTTACTATTTATATACTGATTTGTGGAATGATAGATGACTCAGGATGTCGTTTTATCATGAACTATTATTAACTGGCAATTTTTAATTAATCTGCACTTATCCTTCGTTACGTGAAATTAAATATTTGTTCATTAATTGAGCTTTATTGGGAACCACTGATAACATTACTCATGACACCTCCCACCACCTCACTATACAAACTTACAGTTTTGTAAAAGATACTTTTTAAAAGTATTCAAGTACATATATAGATAGTTATTTTGAAAATAAATTTAAAATATGTATCTGAATACACGGTTAAAAAGTATTTATAGATACTTTCAAATACTTTCAATTTTTTTTATAAATACATTTTTAACTTACGAATCAATTAATCATTTTTTTTTGATTTTATACTGGATGTAACTATCAAAATATACACATCTGATTTTTGTCTAAGTATGAGAATTTTGCAAATTAGTATAATTTATAATGAAAAAAAAAAAATTAAATAAATGGACTCTTCATTTTATTTTTTTCACTACCCATTAAAATTTAAACAAAAATAAAAAATATATAAACTAAAGTGAATAAATATTTGAAAATTAATATTTTATTTTAAATACATCAATTTGAGAATGTATATAAAATACATTATTTCAGTGGGTACTTTTTAAAAAGTATTTAAAATACGTATTTGAGTACTTAAAAAGTAATTGAATACTTTTACTCAAGTACTTTACAAGACTGCTACTTAAGTTCTTGTTTCAGATTCTAGTGCTTGTGCTTCTATGTTCCAATTGGTTCCTGACAAGATATTGTTACCATTTGTTAGTTGTTAGGATATTTTACTCTAGATGACAGTCTTAAAAGATAAGGTCCGACGACTAGTTTTTATCAGTGGTCCTCTTACTGAGGCAGATTTATTTTAAATTTTACTCTTGAGCACTACAGGTTACACAATTTGAGGTTATAGTTTTAAAAACTTTATATTTTGGCCAATGTTCAAGATTCCGCAGAAACATAGAAATTAACATATTAACTAGTGAACCACGGATTATATGAAAAAATTAATTATTATCTTCAGATAATCCGTGGATGAATCTTTACTTTTTGATCTCTTAGGGCCAGTTGTACAGTCTGTGATTAAACTCCGATTATGCTTAATCAGCTGATAACAGATATTTAACCGGCCAAATTCGGCCGGTTAAACTGTGATTAACTTTAATCACAGACTGTACAACTGGCCCTTATTCTCTTACATCAGCTTACTAATTATAATTTATATTATGTAACTTGAAATAAGTATAACCTCCAGCTCTAGTAAGTTAAATTTGAACTAAAAATGCCTCAACAAGTGGATACCGTTTATTAGGCGAGCGAGTGACCGTCGTCGGACTTTACCTTCTAACACCAGCCTCTAGAGTCTAGATGGTCATTTATAGGTACCATTAGAGCCCTGTGTGTGCGATGCCCTAAGTATTTAAAAGTACAACATTCATTCGATGTTAAAAGCTTATCAACCTCGGTATACACATACTATTATAATTAAAGGTACACTAGGGGTGATGGTAATACCGGTATACCGATTTGAGGTCCATATACCTTTATACTGTCTTTTTTTTAAACAGTATACCGACAATACCGAAATATCGAATATAATGTAATGGGGTGCAATATGGGGTTATATGTAATGTGGGGATGTGCGAAGTGTATGCTCCTTTCACCTATGTCTTCTCCTGAAGTTGAGGGTTAATGGTTCTCGTGTCACTGGTGAGCGAAGCAAAATCGGCAATGAAGTGGTGTAGGTTGGCCAGGTTGGAGGTCTATGAGTGTGTGTAGAAGGTGGATATATAGGAATACGTTTACCAATAATTTGATTAATATCAGAAATAAAGAAAAATAAATTATAACCAACTACACTAAACAATATTTTTAACTCCAAATAATCTGGGGGTGATAAGCACCCCCTGTCCAATGGCATCAATGTATGTGCTCCATTGCAGATGATACTTTTGCAAAAATCATCGAAATCGTACTGTTAGAAATTATGTTATTTAAGGAAACATGCAAACTTTTTAAATGTGAAATCAAGACGGCTGAATTTCGCGTTGTCGTGCAGACCGGTTCTACCTCTCCATTTCGTGTACGTAGTACAAAATTAAGACGCACTTCATTATTGCTATCTCGTATTCACGTTTTTATTATTTGTTTCATTTCGTTCATCGCTATAGTGCTATATTACCTATCTATAATATTCTAATATTTGATGGAGCATCGCTTCGTTGTGTCGCGCGTCGTTGGTGTGTAATGTGTATGGTGTATCTAATGTGTTATTGTGTTAACCTTGTGCCTAACCTTAAATTAAATATAGTAATATATTACTATAGTACTTTAATATAAGTACTTACTGAATAAAAGAAAACAAACATACTGATAAAATAAATTTCCCCAAAAAACTAGATAAATAAATGTTATGTAAATTTAATTAAAGTACACTTATTACAAAAAACAAAGAGTTTCGTAAAAAAATAATAAAATCTTTGATTTAGATTTAATGACCTCATTAGTAATACAGAGAGATAGCTTCATGGTGGTAAAGGCGTTTATATTATAATTCTTGAAATGAAAAATTAAAACAAAAATGATTGTTATGAAAAATTGGTGATATCACAACAAAAACACTTCGTCAAACTATACGTGTAAAAAAACGGCCAAGTAAAAAAAAATCGGATCTTAAACACTACAAAGATGTGATATCATAAATTAATTCTAAGTGAATTGAATTAAAGTACACTTATTTTGTTTCAATAATTTATTTACTTAGCTAGAAATTATTTTGAGTACTTACTGAGTTCACTATGGCATAGCTATATTTTTAGATGCTATTATTTTATGGTGAACTAGCTGGTTGCTGAAGCGATTTATTTAGAATCTAAGCGAGTATGTTTTTGGTTCAATAAAGCGCAAGGTTTTACTTTCTAAAATACAATTTAAACCAATGTACATTTGTAAATATGTATAATATACCTATATAACATATACATATAATATAATACTGCTTTAAATAATAAAAAGGATTATGATATAATTATTCTGGGACGCGACAGCTTGTGATAGATTTAAACTTGAAATTTCTATAACGTTTTAGCTTTTATAGTTCTGAACTTATGAAGCTAATTTATGTATCAAAGTTGAACTCTTGGACAATTAATTACTAACCTTACATTTTGGATGCTTAGTGTAATGATTTAAATGCACTTAAAATGTAAATTGTTTTTATTTATAAGGTTGTGTGGTTGATAGAAGGAAAAAATATAGATGATTTATGTAACAGAATATTTTAGAACTAACGATTTTATTCAAAGAATTGTGCACATAATCGTATAGTTTGTAAAAAAAGTAATTTTCCATTTTATGGCTTGATTTTTTATTGTGAATCGATAGGTACAAAGACGTGCCAGTTAACCAATTTTTTAACTAATTAAGTTATCCTAAAAAAAAAAACAAAGCTAAGTTAAATTAAATTAAAAATATAAATGCATTTGAGTAATAAATTGTTACAAATTTTCATAAAAAATGTTTTATGATATAATATTGTAGTGAACTTCCTTATAACGAAATCGCTGGGTATCAAATCAACTAATTTTTTCTTTATAGAGAAACTAAAATATATTGTAGACTGTAGGTATAAAGATTATACGAACTGTTATCATTTTTAACTGTAAAATGATTTCGGTCTTGTAGGTATTGAGTGTATTTTGTGTGCCCAATACAATTTACTATGTGGGTACATCAGCTCGATCGTTCTGGATATTTTATGTTGATATTTTGGTAATGTGAGAAGTGTGCGTTGCAAATAATTACAAAATAACTTTTAAAATGAAATTTTATTTTGGTAAAAATGATTAGTAATGCTTAATAGTAAAATAAATTATTTTAATCGCAATAACATCATCAAACTTACTAAATATTATTAAGTAATATTATAGGCTGACAGGATTTCTTTCACCCAGAATTGTTTTTCGAAATTGAAAAGTAACATAGTTAATATAAACTAGATAATTGCAATACACACTTCTCACATAACAAAAATATCAACATAAAATCGACAGAACAACGGGCTTGTCGAGCGTAATTGCTGCTAAGTTATTTTTATTTTAGGATAATTTAACTTAAATTAGTTTAAAAAATTGGTTGACTGGTAACATCTTTGTACCTAGCGAATCACAAAAAAAAAAAATCAATTCATAAAATGAAAAATTACTTTTCTACAAAATATATAATTAAATAGTTCTTTGAATAATATCGTTATATTTTAAATATTCTGTATATAAATGGTCTACATTTGTAACTGCTTTTGACCTGAAATCGTAAAAATCAAAACAATTTAAATTTTAAATGCATTTAAATCCGATCCGTTGTTTGGGATGCAAATTTTTGTGGTTTATGTTAATTATTTCTATACATAAGGTTACAGGACTGTTTGTCACTGTCTTTGTAAATTGAAGTTGTTACTGTCAGAACACATTCCTGAAAGATGGCCTAAATAGATATAGCCGCCATAAATATATATTATAGATATTATTTATAAATTATATTCATGTATGATATATGTAATATGTATAGGTATGTGATATGTATATATTATAAGATATTGTATTATATTGATACCTACTAGCTATCGTATTTACTTTTATCTTATAAATAGTAAATACTAAATATATTATCATATATGATAGTATTAAACTAATATACTAATAATATATAGGTATTATCACACGCAATATACAAGGTGTAATAGAAGAACCTTATAAATAAAGTAACTTTTATTCTAATCAGTATTTAAACATTTTTTTTAACATACATAATTTATAAACACTTGTGCAGTAGTGCTACAAGAGTATATAATTTTAGATTCTGAGCGGAGCGATGAAGGTATTAATTTAACAATATAGCAACAATATTTTTCAAAAGCGTCAGAAAAAACAAACAAAAAATTAAGGAAAAACGGAAATTCGTACGCAAAACTAGTTTTCGACAAAAAAAACAATTTTGATTTTTAGTGTAAATGTAAAAATAGACCATAGTTGTATGAATCACTGAATGATTAAAAAAATACGTAAAAATCACGAAAATTTGCAAATTATTTGAAGTTAGAAATTCATAAAAAATTTTCATTTCAATTTTCAAATTTAAGATTTGAAAATGTAATAAAAGATTAATTATCAGTTTCACTATCTCTATCGGATGAAAAAATTCTACTTGAAAGTAAAATCAAATTTTTTTGAGAGTTTGAAGTTGAAAATTTTACAACATTGGATATTCACTCGATTTCTCATTTAGCGGTTTTCTTATTTTATTGTAATTCAAAAACGAATAACTATATATACTTGGACATTTACACCATATGTTTATTTCATCAATTCATATACTTGATAAAAATTTCAAAATATTTCGACTCACTTTAAGCTGTTTTATGACATTTTTAATTTTCAATTTTTTTAGTTTTTTTTTTTTTATAAATGGCAGTATAAATATATAATAACCAATTGTATTGGTTGAATCAAAAAGCATAACAAATGAATACAAGACTCTTGATATATTGTTACAATAGCAATTGAAAAATTATCTTGTAGTTTAAAATGTATAAAATTTTCAATTTTTATAGTTGAGGATTGAAAATTTAAGACAAGGTTCAACTTAAGCAGTTTTTTCCGTAACTAAAAAAATCCAAAAAATATATAAACACAGTTATTTTTTACAAACATTTTAAGTTCAAATTTGGACAACATTACATATTAAGCAGTATAAAATATCCTAGACTGACATACCGTCTCCGCTCAAAATCGTTTTTCGTATAGAATGATATTTTATCATTAAATTCAAATTTAATACCATCCATTACAGCGACCTTCTAGATGACACCTAATGCACAGCAGAGCGATATCCACATACCTACTTTTTTGGTTTTAGTTTTTCCAAAAATTTAAATATTCCATTTCCTTTTTTTTCATTTTATATTATTACATTTCTTTTTAGGAAAAATTCCAAATTGCCAATTCGTAAGTCTAATTTTTAGATAAATCTTAACTGTACAAAAGTTATTGTGTGTATAAAATATAATAATATACTCTAAAAATTTCAAGTAGTAACCCACGAATAACATTTTTAAATTACAGCAAAATAACTTAAATCATTATTCTTGGTTATTTAACAATAATAATATGTAATTTCGTCCACACTTGAACATAAAATAACGATAAAAAAAACTGTAATCATAATATATTTTGTTTTGATTTTTTGGTTACAGAATGAACTACTAGTGTAGTTGTGTGTAGTTTTGTTTTAAATTTTTGATTCTGACTTATAAAAGTTGAACATTTTATAAATATTTAGCTACAAAATAATTTGTACATTTTCAGTTTCATACTTGTTGTCAACATTTGAACTTTAAATACTTATAAAACAAAATCGTACCTATGTATTTTTAATATTTTTAAACTTATACTGTAACAATATATCAGGAGCCTTGGGTTAATTTTTCACGCTTTTTAACACTGCAAATAAAAAATGTTATTGACATTTATAAATGTATGTATTATATATTATATTTTCATATACACATTTTTCTTACCTTTTTGGTGTTTTTTTTTATAGGTAGGTTACCTAATTACGAATATTAAGATACCATCTTAATAAGTGCTTATAATACCAATAAATTGAAAATATAAATAGGAGTTTTATAAATAATTGTCATATAATAATTAATATTATATAGTATTTTTATGTCAATGTAAATTACATACTTACAGTGAACAAAAATACAGAATTTAAATACAATTATTTTCTTTATAATATGAATAATGACTATATTATTTAATTATTATGTCAAAGGTCAGGCCAGTGGTATTGCCACTGGCATATGTATATTTCGTAAATTATTTATTATCCACAAATATCATTTTCATGATAATTATTTTCGTCACACTTTTAACTTATACCTATCAAGTTTTTTTTTTTTATTTGTCAGGTCTCTCTGTTGTAACCTATAATATAACTATTATAATAATTATTAATATTATTAGTATTTGCACACTAGTATTGCAAAGTATTCTGTGGGTATATTTACTTATCAGGGATTTTATTATGTGATTATATGTGTTACATCATACGAAATACTATATATACCTACTTTAATATATTTTATACAAAGAGAAATACAGTCCGTAGCATTGGTTATAAATTATAATAATAAATTCAAGATTGCTTAGGGCACTTATATATGTTGTAGGTACCTACATACATGATGATTTAAGATAATATTATAGGTATACGTTTTCTCGATCTTCGTGCATTGATTATATTATATACTGTGTGTCGGTGTATATAATATTATTATATAATCAATGATTCTTGTGTATATAAATATAAGTATACAAAACATGGACACGGCCCGGTATGTAAGTACCTATGTCCTATATTATATTATCATATAAATTATTAAATTATGTTATTTTTTTAAACATTATACGACGGATTTAGTGGCGATACAATGCACTATATTTTTAATCTTATTATAATTTATAGTAGGTACTTGTAAAAGCAATTCTCAAGTGGAATGAGAATGTTAGTACTTGGTAGGCGGTGAGTAGGAGTGTATGTTTGCCGGTTTAGATAACGTTCGCCGCGTTAGCGTCGCGTCTGTTGTAGTCGGTTCATTGTCGTCTTATCATCAGCTCGCGTTTGTTTGGTACAAAAAAACGTTGTTATCACTACCGAGCATTTGGAAGCACCGCCGCAATAATCGCCATTAGCCGCTGTACAAACAGATCAGACAGAGAACGGAACCGCTCGCCGGGTAAACGGCCGAAAAAGTGTGACCGATCCGAACGTGAGAGTATTGTTATTTGTATCGAAAAACGACAACTACAACGACAAAATGGCAGGCGGCGTCATACTCGAGAACTTGAGTGGAAAGAAACTGTTCGTGCTCGTATCGTCGTTGCTCTTTTGCCAGCTCGCGTGTTTCCTGATCGGTGGACTCGTAGGTTAGTCAATATTCATGCGACCGAGCCTGAAATCGCGATTTTACGACGTTCCTTTGTCCTTACTTAACGTTTATAATTTTCTTTTGTTCGCAGCTCCAACACCGTCCGCCACCGACATGGTGTTAGCCTCTAAGTGTTTGTACAACGACAGCAATCCTTGGTCGTACATCAGGGGCGAAGGAAAATGCTTCTCATACCACTCAGACATCTACAAAGATAGCCCTGTCGCCAATACGATGGCTAATGACATTGTATTCACTTTTCAGGTAATCCATTACAAGCCTAGAAAGTGGTGTGGGTATATGTTGTTTTGATCCTTATCCATTAATAATTGTTTTACTCATTTCTAGATACCTACTCCACGTGATGGTCAGACATTGGATTATTCTAGATGGCAACAGAATCTCATAGGAGTCCTCAACTTTGACATCGAGTATCATATTGACACTAAAATGGGTATGAATACAATAAATTATGACTTATAAATTTTACCGTAGTAAACTAGTAATTTATTGATATGAACTATGAAGTGATCGTAATTGTAGTCACGAGGTTACTATACAAAATTGTACAATGTACACATGTACCTACTATTCGGATGTTTTAATAACAGTAATTATAGTAAACTAGTGAGCAGTCATTAAGATCAAAACAAATACTGTCCTAAATAATTGCAATTATTGAATATAATATGAGTTCTATGAGGTTTAAATACCCTATTATAAATTAAAATTAATGAATTTAATTGAGCAATTTATTAAAAAATGTTACGGGCAAAGTAGGAAATCTGACACTGTAAACAATGTCTGATTTTAGTGGTCGATGTAGGAAAATGTCTACATAGGGTACTATGACCAAATGTAGTTGGAGAAAAGAAGATAAAATATTAAAATAAAACATTTTTGATTAAAAAGAGTAGTATTGAATTTCAATGAACAAGAACAATTTAAAATATTATTATATGAATAAACTTACTTCATATTATTTTTATGTGAAGCACTATTGTGACTATTAAAATAGGCAATGAACTTAAAATACTAAATTTGATTAAACGTATTAGTAATAATATTACACAAAATAACTAATTATTGTATGTTTATTTGCTTTTACACAAACCACTTTTATGGTACCTATTAGAGTAACAAAGCTGCCCATAACTTTTGTTACTACATTTAAGTGTCTTACACTTACACAAAGTGTCACATATAGAAGTATCCATTTCCACCCAAAATGGATAATTTCTACAGTGTCATTTAAATAATATAATACTGCCAAAAGTGCAAAATATAGCCTTTATTTATTTTTAAATAATTATTATAATTTAATTTACATTTAATTTTCAAATTTTAATTGGATGAGTATTCATTGCTTGGGCATTGTAGAAAATATTGGAGTTTTCAAATTATTACCTGTCCCTAGTCCAAAATTCTGATTTTGCCCATAACATATATCATGGCAATTATTATTGTCAAATTGGTATTTTTAATAAATTTAATCTTATATTTTTCATATTATTCATAAATTACAAGTATAATATTATAAAATTAAAGGTGGACATTATATCTGTAATAATAGACTACAATTATTTTCTTTAAATATTAATTGGTATGTATAGGTAAAATAAATGTGTGCTATTGCCATTTTTTATCTGGCATATTGCATTATTTTTTTTCTTGAATAATTAAGTTTTAGGTTTAAATTACTGTTAAAAATCAATGTGATTTGAAATATAATAATTATCAAATATAATGTTCACTGTTACTGAAATTATTTGGCCTACATTTTTTATGTACATTTGGGAAACAAACCTATTCTATTTAGGATGTAAAGATTACAAACTATAATTTAATAAATTGACTTCACAAGTCTCCAAAGATCATTTTTTAGTGTAGTGATTTGTTTCCATACATTGAGGAAAGCAAAGTTTGGTTTTCCCAATACATAATCTATGAATCCTATCTACACTTTGTATACAACTAATACATTTTTAATCAAAAAAGTAGTATAATTAAATACTCATTTATTGACATTTTTCCAAAATTAAATATTATTCTGTAATTTTTAAAATGGAGTTAGTTAAATATAATGATATGCTGTTTATTAGATATTTAATAGTAATTAAGTACTTACATAAACATTTACTAATAATTTGTTAGTTTAACTATTTATAAAAACGAAAAGTGGTACTTAAATTTCTTATCTATAAATTAAAAAACCAAATTGTTTCTTTTAAGAAAAAATTATTATGTACAACTATTGAGTGTTTATTTTTTTTTTTAGATCGTAATCTTGAGTTAACTTTAGATACCAAACTTGGCTATCGTAATTCGGGAGACAATGATGACGATTGGAAATTATTTGCTTCTTCTGTCGAGAAGCGTAATCTTGATTGTGTATCGGAAGAGGTAAATAACTCTTGCTTGTATATTTCTTTTTAAGTTATGCTCAAATATTTTATTTTGTTTTAGAAAATAGATGGTCATAATTATCAATGTGGACTTGTACCGCTTTTTGAACTTGGATCATTACATCATGATTATTATTTAATCAATATAAAAATACCCGTGGACGAAAGAAATGGAATAAACATTGGTTTAGGGCATCTAAAAGATGTTTGGCTTGTGGTAAGAAGAAAACATTTTCTTTAAATATAAATTTAATAATTTAAATATAATGTTTTTTAAAGGAACACATAACATAAAAATATTTTCTTCAAATTATTATATTATTATATCATTAATTATTATATACTGTAGTCAAAACTACTAAAAACTATTTTGTGCATCTAAAAAAAAACATTATTCAAAGAATTATTGAGATATCTTGAATAACTTCTGGACCTTGCTTGGTAAAGTCGCCTATCTCGCACATGTAAAAATTACTCGTTTTACACAACGATTTACCAACCTAAACATTTTATCTTTGATATTTGATGAAATATGTGATTTGTTGTGCTAAAGAAAATAGAAATATCGGAATTTCAATAAATAAAACGTTTGGTTTATTTTTATATTAAAAAACTAAATAAGATATTTTTGTTTCATGCATATTGTAGTTACAATCAGCATACCAATTTATTTTAACACACATTTTAATCATTTAAAAAAAAACTAAACATTTAAGAAAAATTCTGGTTTCACTAACGTTTCCAGTACATTAACACAACAAATATGTACAACAAAAATTAAAAATTATATTTTAATGGTAGGCAAATTGTTATGTGATTAGAGTAACATTATCAGGTATAAAATAAGCAATATTACCGTGAGCTTGGCCCAATGATGTTATGCTTCTTTTTTCAATTCCTCATAACTCATTAAATAAAGTGAGTAAAAACAATAAACCTGCACCATTAATCTTATTATTGGACATTCTTTCAAATTAAAAAACATATTTTTTGATTTGTGTACTCCTTTTAAGAAATAATTATACATCAGGCAATTTTGTAGGACTTGTAATTTTTTTAAAATAAAGTTAGATTTACTCTTCGTTTTTTATTTGTTTAAATTTTATTTAATATCGGATTAAAAAAAAAAATTATTTTTATTACTTCTTTAATAATGAAATGATGTCTTCAGTATTGTTGATATTGTTGATGTTAAACTTGATTTTAGAATCTTAATTTTTCTTGTTAGAATCTGTTTAACTTGCATATTAACTTATTCTACAACTATTTAATATTGTTTTGTTCACAGGTTATTAATCAAAATGGTGGTTTTACCAGTGTATGGCTTTACATGAAGACAATATTTTTTCCGTTTATTGTTGCAATAATGATATGGTTTTGGAACAGAGTTCATATGTTGGCCCGCAAACCAGTTTTGCTTGAACGCATGTTGATGACTATTGGTTTTGCACTAACTCTTTTAAATCGTGAGCAATAACCTTTATACTTGATAGTATCATACATTTTAAGAATCCTCACTCATGTATGAGTTTATTGTAATTAATGATAATAGATATAATTTAAAATGGCTAAAAATCATTTTTTTTTATTTTAGTCCTAATTTGATTATTTAGTTTTAATTTAATCATGAATTTAAAATAAATATATTGTTAATATAATTTAGTTTAATAGTAATAATACCCAGTGCCCAACTTTTTTTGATATTGTAATTTAGAAACTAGGTATGTGCATTTTAAAATGTAAAGTAAAATTTAAAATACCTGAATTTAACCTTAAAATGGTCATGACTTGCTTCAAAATTAAAATTTAAAAAAGGATATATGAGGCACTGGATAATATTCTTAAATTTAAATTTGATAGTAAATCAAAAACAATGGATTCTTCTGAACCTTAAATTTGTTATGTTATTTGTTAGTAAGTACCTCTTAGATATAAGCAACAAGTCACTCGTTGACATGTGGTATATGCACAAGTGTGTGTATACTTGTTGCATATTTATGCTAATAACTGCATTCTCTCTAGAAATTTATGAGTGATAAATATCTTAAACTAAATAAACTTTCGCATGCGATGATAGCACATCTTAATGATAATATGTGGGTCAAATTTCTTACATAGGCGATATAGGCTATGGTTCCATCCATAGTATATGATCTAAGGAGAGAACGTCATATTATTAATGTTAATTTTTTTCTAGTTCCTGTTGAATTTTTGACATTAAGTTATGATATGCCATTTATGTTGCTTTTGCAAGATATAAGACAAGGTATATTTTATGCTGCATTACTTTCATTTTGGTTGATTTTTGCCGGTGAACATCTCATGGTAAGTGACTTAATTGTGGTGAATAATCAATTAATTACTATTTTCATATTATAATAATAATGTAATCAAAACTTTTTTCTTTTTTTATGTTCTCCATACTTTTTCATTTTGGTGATGCTTATATAGATCCAGGTAAATTGAATTAATTAATTATTTAAATACTAATATATTTATGACACTTATTTGTAACCATTTTCATTCACAATTATCTGATAACCTTTATTTCAACTTTCAAGTGAAATAAATATTCTTGTGTAATTAATATTTTTAGATTATTAGCCATTGAAAATTAGTTGAACTTCTTTATATTTTTGAAATTCATAGGATTCTCAACAAAAAAATCTGCAAACATATTGGAAACATTTGAGTGCAGTTGCTGTTGGTTGTATTTCACTGTTTGTATTTGACATGTGTGAAAGAGGAGCTCAGTTAAAAAATCCTTTTTACTCCATATGGGCAACCAATACTGGCACAAATTTAGCCGTATCCTTTTTATAAACATACTGTTTATATTTGTTAATTTTAATTTGCTCTCATAAGATAATTTTCTTTGACCTAGACCAATACAGTTAACTTTTATAATATTAGCAGCAATATCAGGTGGAATGTACTTTTTATTCTTATCATACATGATATGGAAAGTTTTCTGTAATATAAGTGCTCGAAGATCAGCATTGCCATCTATGTCAAATGCTCGGAGGTTACATTATGAAGGCAGTATTTATAGATTTAAATTTTTGATGATAGCTACACTATTATGTGCTGCTTTAACTGTAATTGGATTCATATTGGGACAGGTAAAATAACCATTATTTATTTTTGAATGTTAATAGCTTATATTTTGCATGTACTTGTAGGCTTCAGAAGGACATTGGAAATGGAATGAAACTAATAATCTAAACTATGCATCAGCATTTTTGGTCGGAGTCTACGGAATGTGGAATATTTATATATTTGCACTCATTGTTCTTTACTCTCCTTCTCATAAGCACTGGCCATCAGAAATTGGTAAGTTATTTATAATTATGTAATAACTGAGTTAATTCAATTGTATAGCTATAAAGGTGTACATTACAAAAAAAAATTATGTATTATATGCTATATTTATTTTGTGGTATATGATTAATATTATGTGAAATGGATCGTATTTTGTTGAATGGAAAGTGGGCTGAATTTAACTAAACATTTTTAATATAGTATTCTGATTTTTCAATTTGTTTATAGTGATTTTTTAAGCATGCTCGTCTTATTTTAATGTTTAAAATATGCAATATTCAAATTCAGATTTTTGGAGATATTTTTAGAATTTTTAAAATTTTTTTTATCACTTAAAGATGATACTGGGAATATACACACTTCAGTTTTTCCAATAGTAACCTCCCTTTTCCATTTTTGATTATTAACTAAGTGTATATTTTTTTTTAAATCTTGATGTATCTAAATCAAAATTTAAGCTAGTAGTCTTAGAGTTATGTAACTATGTTTTTAGGATCATGTGTTCATAGTAATGGGTTAAGTAGATAGAAGGCCTTGACAATTTGAAAAAGTTAGCAATTACTATTGATTTACCAATATAAATAATTTGTAAAAATGATCCAAGTATACTAAATACTTCATCTCACATCACATATAGTTTTTATCCTTATAAAACCATTTTCAAGGATTATTATCCTTAGCATAAATATAACTCAGAAACTACTCATTACAATTTTGATTTGGATATTATCAAAATTCTCAAAAAAAATATCTGCTTAATAATAAAAATGACAGAGCGAGGTTTCTCTTTGAAGAATTGAAGTTTGTACTGTCATAGGATCATCTTAAAGTGGTACAGAAAATTTCAATGTTTCGAAAAACTGTCTTGAAGTTAATTTAAAAATTACAAAAATCAGAATTTGAATGAATGGACTATTAAATGGAGAAATAGGGGTGAGCATATTTAAAAAATTACCCAGTTTATAACCCAATGGTAGCTATACTTTATTTTCTGTGTGACAACTTATCAATGATAATACCTAACCAACTACTAAGGCTGTTAAAAGTAGTTTTTTTTTGTGCATTTAGACCAATAAACGCAAGGAAAAAAATATACCGGAAATTCTGTTTTGATTTTGAAAAATATTTCAAGTTACTTGCTTGTTTTCTGTTCTTTGTAGGAAATTCATTGTTTTTTAACATTGCAGTAAAAGTGCATTTCGAAAAAAAAAATTAATTCACTAATTAAACAATGCAACAAATCAAAAATTGTTTTATAAATGCAATGATTTCTTTATAATCATTATCAATTATCAAGATACAATAGTATTAATAATTTATTTTTTGGGATTCTATTATTTATACTGGATATTTTAGTTATAATGCATATATCAGAAACCTAACAAATATCAAAATTCTGAACTTTTATTACTTTTATTACTTTTATTACTTTTTTTACTTTTTATTTAACTTTTAACTTTTTATTTCTTAATTTTTGTAGTGTAATAAAATAGACTATACTACTTGTTTTTGTTAAATTGAAATAAAATGTTGACATTTTAATTAGTATATTCTTTTGGTTGTAAGTTATCAAATAAAGCAAACTATTAACAAATTATGAAAAATAGTATGGTTGCAATTATAATAATATTTTATTTTTGTATTTAGTATTATTTAAATGCATATATCGTCACTTTCCATTGCCGCACACAAAAACATTATGATCCCCAACAGATATGAAAATATATAGCCTAATTCTGCATACTAAAATAGTACAACAAATTTATTAAAACCAATACAAATTGGAATGCAAAAATATTTAATTTAATTTAATTCAAATTCCATAAAATCAAATACACAGTACAATTTATAATATCAAAGTTGTGTGTGTTAAATAAATGTAATTAAAAAACACATCTATATAGTACATGTATACAATAGGTTGACCATAAATCCTAATATATGCAATAGAGTTTAAATTCAACTATATATACTCAATACTAAATCAATTATAAATAACAACAAATCAGTTTAAATGGTGATTATTTTTAAAAATGTTTGTTCTGTATTTTAGATGTGAACAACAGTTCGAGTGACACAATTGAATTTAGCCGTCTTCCTACTGAACCAACAGAAATGTCATCTCTGGCTTCATTCTCTAGGAAATCTGCTTTTGACTGAACATCTAAATGCCATGACATCTTCCTATATCCTAATTTTAAGTGGATCATGACATTTTTTACTTTTTTCCTCATTTATTATTTTTAAGCGTGTGATAGACAAACACAGTACAATTACTGTTAATTTAAACTTAAGATCTTATTTACAACAGTATTATTTTGTATTTTTTTTTTTAGTACTTTTTACAGTATTTTTTTTTTTTAGTAAGATAATGCCCTTTTTACAACTTTTTTTTTAAATTTAGTTCTGCATATTTATAAGTTACAATATTTAAAAAATTGAGTAGAGATTATTATTGTATTATGTATGTTTAAATTTCCTGCTTAGATTTATACTAATTTTAATTTATATACTTTTTTAAGGACATTGATGTATTGGTAAATCTAAACCGTAAATGTATAAGAAATATACATTTTTTATTTTTTATTTTTTAATCTGGAAAATAATAAGGTGTCTATATACTATATATCTGACAGTTGTAAATTTTTTTGACTGGTGATTGTACTCTAACATTGCCACTTTGTTCACTTGACCATTTTAATTTATACATTTTTTTATAAATTACCAACATATCAATTATTATTTATTAAGAATTAAGATTTAAAACACACCAATCTACTCTATACAATGAAAATACTTACTGTATATATTAATGATAGTATTAAGTACACTGTTGCATCTCAATACAAAAATTTTTAAATGGAGTAACTTCACTTAAGTTAAAATAAATAATCATTGCAATTTTAGTAAAATATGATAATCAAAGTGTATGACTTATTATTATTATTATTATTATTATTATTATAACGTATTACTCATAACATAAGCTATGGTATTTAAGTTTATATGAACCCGTTGCAGTTTGAGTAGTTTATTCTATATAATAAAAAACATAAAATGTATATATATATATATATTATATATTTATATAATATGTTGTTTTACAATATCCTTATGATTATTAATTTCATAATAAATTCCTAACTGAACACATAGTTAGAAGTTGTAATGTATTAAATTATATTAAACTGTTATATTAATCAATATATACAGGAATCATAATACACCTATGTAATCAGTGGCGTAAATTGTTAAGGTTGCAAAAAATGTGTAGGGCAAACAGACTTGGTGGGAGGCCCATCATAGTCCATACCTCCTAAATACAGTTTTATTATATTCTAAATTTCATACTATAATCAAGGTTGCCATTTATGTGTTAAAAATGAAATTATGTAAGAATAATAATAATTTAACATGTTATTTTATTCCCTTGATAACTTTAAAGTTATTTTTTCCCATATTCTTAGTAACTTAAGAGTTGTTTAATTGTACTGCCGTGTTAAGTTAAATTTTTTCGTGTATACAACTTTATACTTTTATATGTTTTGTTTTGTAACAAAAAAAAAAATTACAAATTAGAAATATTAAGAGGATGTCAGTGCACCGTTAGTTTTTTACTCTGGCCAACACTCAAAAATAATTTTTTTATAATTATGACAGAAAATAATGTTTTTGTGGGTATGACTAATCCATTTACCTAAATATTGTCTCACAACAGTTTAATATCCATTAAAAATTACCAATTTTGTTTTATTTTTTATGCCTTTTATAAAATCAAATAACATTAAAATATGAAACCGATATGTCAAACCCTCAAAAATATTATCCTTCTTAATTTTAGTAATATGTGGTTTTACTCAAACAAGATATGTGAATGGAATGTGTACGTGATTTTATGGTTTTATGTGAATGCATTTTAACTATGTTGCACATGATTTTGAGGGAGAAAACTAATATTACACTAACATTCTCTTAATTGTTATTATTTATAAATTATTATGTTATTTGTATTCTAAATAGACACCTACTCAATTGTACTATTCAAGTGTTTTGCCTTATTTCTGTACTTTATAATAGTAATCAAAATAAGATACATAAATATAAATCTATACAAAATGAAAATATGATGAAATATGATTCCAAGATCAGCTGCCTCCCGTTATCAAAACTTGGCCAATCACAATAAATACATATTGATGTAATAATTGTAAATAGCTACAAAAAAATACTATAAAATATCAATGCCAATTCATTAAATGCTTTAAAACAAATTTAAACATTTGTTCTCCAAAAAATAATTTTAGATACTAATATTGCAGTTGTTATTGAAATATTTTTTTCAATTTTTCTTTTAAATTAATTAAACATTTTTGAAAACTAAACATGATATTTTGGAGTCGCCAAGATATTTTCCATTCTATATTTTGAGGGGGTGCAATTGTGAGCAACACCCCGTTTACGCCACTGTATGTAATTATTATGTTGTAATTTAATATGTATTTATTATAATATAATATAACATACTAATATCATATTTTACGGTATTTTATATTAGAAATACAAAATCTGTAACAACATTTATAACTTTAAGTATCACTTTTTTAATTAGATTTTAACATCAAATGACAGAGATGATTTAATTATTCTATCAATATTTAACAATAGGACCAAGAATGGAATTCTTAACTTATTAACTAGTTCAAACACTTAATTTATGTATATTAAAATTTAATTTGATTCCTTGCACAAACTGTAGGTTTGGAACAATCATAAATTGTTTAAATTTTTAGTATACTTCACCAATAATTGATAATAAATTCTGTTCAAATAATATAATAACTTATATTATATTTAAAGAATTTAAGTTTAATATATTTTTTTAAATAATAGAAAATATTTTAATGTTAGTTTAATATTTTGTTTTTATTGCATATGGCATGGTATTAAAGTAAACAGAGAAATTAAAAAATTAAAAATAACAACAATAATAGTAGTAATACATCACAAATGAATTAATACAAATAAATCAATAAACTACAATAATATTAAAACAATCATAAGAGTTAGGCGGTATACGTGAATGGTAATATTCTGTATCCAATCTAGCGCTTTTTGATCTCTCTGATTAGACCGGCTGTTCATCCGCCGGTAAACATTGCTTAATATTGAAATTACTATTAATAAATACTCATAATGCCAAATTTAAATTTAGTGTAGATAATACATATTTTTAACTTCGAAGAAATCATTAAATATTATTAAAACAATTATTGTTTAAAACAGTTGAGTATAAACTGTAACGTTATTATAAATGTTTGTAAAACATAATAGATTTATTAAATTTCAAAGGATGATAAAACTATAGTTTAATGCCATATTTAATAAAATATTATTATGTGTAATACAATATGAAGTTTTGAAAGTTGATGGATAAAGCAATTTTTGCTCCTTAAATGGTAATTTCATACACTAATGTAGTGTTGTACCCTTTAGGCTATATTTATCTATATAATATTATTATAATATTTTAAAATACTCTATAATATATTTTATTGAAGCATTTTCAAGCTTTAATATAAAACATGTTCATTTCACGGCTATATGTTGTGTCAAAAGGATACCTACTGTTAATTGAAATGAAATAAACTTAATTCTCTAGTCTCAGAATAATACGATGCAAAAATTGTAAGAATATTTTTGTAAGAATTTGCGTGTGCAATGTATAGATAGCTTGAAAAATATACTATTTCTATACTCCGGCCCACGAGAGATCAGTACCGTCACGCGCATGCAGAATGACCAGCAGCGACGGCGCGGAACCCGATTTCCCCCACTATGTGCCGCAATCGTCGAGTGCTACGTGGGAGATGCGTGAAAGCGGACACGTTTTGGTCGAATAGCGGTACTGATCTCTCGTGGGCCGGAGTATAGTAAGTCGAAACAATTATTATAATTTATGTAGTACCTTTTTTTCTGTTTTGACGGACGACACAGCGGGAACTGCTTCGCAATACTCGCTCGACGCTGTTTATCGTTTATCAAATAAAATATAAAAAATAGACATAAAAGTATTATACAACAGTCACTGTCTAGATAAGATAAGAATAACATGACATGCTAGTATACCAGTATTAGGCTTTAATAGCAATTATTTCCTAATCAATCGTTGACGATATTATTACTTCTAAAAAAAAAATTATCAACGATTCTTGGTAGCAATGGAATTTAAATGTAATGCAAAATACATATTTTATTCTAGAAATGGACATGGATTGAATTTAGTTACGTAACTTATATTAGATTCTAATTAAAACCCGATACATTTCATTTGGTTTTATTTGTGTAGTATTTAGAAAATATTAAAAATTTGATTAAAATTAAAAGCCACCGTATAATAATGGGCCCCTCTGAATACCTTAGGTGGGCCGGCCGGACACATATTAGGGTGGGCCAGGCACACCCTGTCCCCCCTTAGCTACTTGCCTGTGACTGTTTACATGAACATTTTTAAGTTGTAATATTTTACATCATAAATGTATTGATAGATATATCTGTACAATATTCTTACCTTTAAGTTTGCCGATAAGTAAATCTCTAATATTAAATCTAACAACAACAAAGGATTTTGTTGAATGCATATTGTCCTTGATTAATTAATGTTAGTAACACTGGTCACCGAGACAACACAAGCACATGAGAGGCAACAAGGACGTCTCACCTACTTATGTTGTCTCCGTTTTTCTCACGTAGCCAGTGAGCCCAGGCCTACCCACATTTCTTCAAAAATAAATGTTGTACATCATATTGAATGTGTCATAAACCTATATGAATATAATAGAAACAGTTTATAAAGACACCGGTTGTAGTGACATATTGGGTTTAATGACCTAAGGTTGAAAGTCCCGGCAAAACTCTTATATTGTATGTACTAATTTGTATAAATTATTATGAAGTCTGTATAATGAGTAATAACTATACAGATGTTATGAAAAACCACTACCTATATAATATTATTCATTCGAATTTCACTGAGGCGACTGACTCCCCCCCACCACCAAAAAAAGAGAACAAGAGACCTATTATTTATTGTAATACTAAAACTACAATTTAATTTAATATAATATAAGTGATTCAGTGGCGTAACTTCGATTGTCCGGGGCAAAATAATCCAGGGGGTCCTTGGTCTTACAATATTTTTAATTTATTTTATTTTAAGGTGATTTAATTTTATTCGAACTTAGTTGTATCAAAAACTAAAATTATATAATAATGGTGATCTGTTATTTTGATTCGCCACATTTTTTGAAGGACCCTCCCTCCATTTGTGCCCATGGCACTTGCCCGTCGTGCTACCCTATCGGTATGCCACTGCTATTTTTATTACAGTATATAATACAAAATTGTACTTGTATGTTCGACTGTAAATTCTTGTTACTTTGTGTCTTAGTTTAACACGACAGAACGTAAGTGGTTTTCCAACCCTCAAACCCTAGAATCGTAATACAAAAATAAATTGTATGTTTAGTAAAAACTATAAAATATACTAAATAATAGTATAACAAAACTAATCAAAAATTCATAAGCTATTTATTATTTAACATAAATAAGCATCTTTATTTTATCATTGATATTGAACAATAACCCATTAAGTACAAAATTAGACATTCTATCTTAAACAGGTTTTTTCAGAGGCTACATCCATTTAAAATGTTTTTAAAATTATCATTGAAAGTTTGATGGTCAAATCACTATAATATTAAAAAGCGGACAAGTAGATAGGTAACGCGCTGCTGTTGTACATTTCATTGTAAAGTTGCCGTGGTGCAGCAAGGTTTCAAATCTTGAGGGTGCTACCATAAGAATCGCTCAGCAAGTGGTGGGGGTCTCCACCCCCCTCTCATCAAAACATCACATATTATCACTATTTAGATTATACTATTGTTCACAATTAAACCATTAATTGAAAATACATTTTACTAAGGTCCCTCTCAGTATTTATAATACCTATATTAGTAAAGCGTTACTGTAACATGCTGCTCCACAGCTAATTTTTCAATCTCCTCGTAGAAGAAAAACATTGATCGCATGTCACAAAACTGACAGGTATGGTTAATGCAACCTGCATTAACTAGTATAGGTTTAGAAAAAATCTTTTAAAAAAAATTACCTATATTATTGGGTCCAGATAACTTTTAGAACAAAGATCCGTGGGGGGGGGGGCCTTGCCTCCCACAACTTTAAATTTATTTTTATTTAATAAATATAGCATATTCAATTTAAAAGTCTATACGCTATTTTTGAGTTTTTTATTATATAATATATATATTTGTATCATAAACTTTGTACTAATAATAAAACCATGATTAACTGACTAATTATGTAAGTAGTTCGCTAGTAAACTAATAAATTGCTGACATAGGTAGGTACATAGTTAGTTCATGATTACAACAATTTAAAATTTATATTTAAGTGTTATAAAAAACCCATGAGAACTAAAGACTGTTCACTGTGTATTGTGAGATTAGAGATCAATATCTAATTGCCTAGGACTTAGAGCCATATTATTATTAATTGCATTTACATTGAGGGGTGTATCCCGATGAATTATAGACATCAATGGCAGTCAGTTTAGCTTATCCTAAATACAAAACAAATTTAAAATAGTATACTGTATAGCTCGGATATTTCGAAAGCTTTTCGATATTTCTTAAGTAATTTTACAAAGTTCTAATGATTATATTTTAATATCGGACCATCATTATATAAGATACAATGAATACATAATATCGACTGGTATATAAAAATCTCGTGTTACGGTGTTTGAGGTCGTACACCTCCGAAACGACTCAACCGATTTTAATGATACTTTTGTTGTGTATTTGGTAGTTATGAGAATAAATCGTTAAATGTTTTTAAACCTCCTACCGCACCACCAATTTAGTATTTTTATTTAAAGTCACGCGATTCATGGAATGGTGGTAATTCGGACGACCGGTCTCCTCGGCGTGTGATAAGGATATCAGTTAGTATTTTAATTTGCAAGACATCCAAAGCTGAAATACGAACTTTCAAAGTTCTGAAGTTGGCTCACTCCTTTTTCCCAATTTTTCCCAAAAGCTTTATTTTAATTTGCTAGAATTTGTGAATTTGGGTGGTCCCGGGATTTGAGAGCCATCCAAAGCTTAGATACGAGCTTTTAAAGTTTTGGAGTTGACCCATTCAAGTTTTCTCAGAAATACTAAATAGGTATCATACAAAAGCTTATAATTCTCAAGTATTTGCAAGTCCAGTTTAGGCCCATTTCCTGAAAACAATGAATCTACTATCTACGGATCTGTTGGCGGTACCAATTTCGTTAGTTTGACTTGATCGCTCACGCAACACAACCCAAGTGCTCATTTTTAAACTTAAATGTCTTGCAATATTAACTCACTACATTTATTGGTAAAATAGCAATGATTTGCTGTGAACTGTAATTCATTTCCTTAATTGAATGCAGCTCGATATTGATTAAATGCAATATTTCTTTCTTGTCAATTTCGATTCCACGTTTCGCGTTGATTGTCAGTTTGACTTGCTCTTGTATATCTTTGACTTGTAGCATTGCAAATTAAGTTTTTACATACGTCTAATTGCTGGCAATTTGTAAAACAAAAATATTTCACCAAAACTTACCAAAACTCCTTAAAATATTAAGAGTAATTGCTTTAAAGTAACCGTAATGAAAAAACACTTGTAAAAAGCTCACTGTATAATTGGTCTTCAATTTTTCTATTGAGTTAACTGTGAAATGTGCACTAACTGCCACTAAGAAATTATAAATTTACTATTTTTTAGCAATATTGAGTATAAAATCTAACAATAAGCGATAATTGTGATGCCGTGACAAAAGGAAATAGGGATTCATTTTTATAAGTTTACAGACTGTCGAATTTTACTTCTCGGAACAATTCATCTCTACACCACGATTTACACATAATTTGAATGACAAAAGGTTAGGTTTCAGATAGCTGAAAACCTGCGGTCCACCGCGGTGCAAAACAATACTAAACAATAACTTTTTACCTTTTTATATTTGAGCAAACATAACACGATTGTTCACAAAAATTATTTTATTTTATATTATTGGTTTAAATTATTATACTTTAAGTTTTAAGAAACCCACCTATAATACCTTGTACAGTTGTACCTACATAAAATTACTACGGACAGTGGATTCTATATTATAGAGTCTGTAAATAATATTTTATTACCAATAACTGATAGGTTAGTGTTCACATCCGACAATAAAGTTAGATAATATTTATTTTATCAGTCGCTGTCAGTCGCCAGTCACATGCTTACATCGAAACGTGAAATTGTAGGGTCACAGTCTCGTACCACGCAATTTGTATACTTCTGTTTTATTTTGTGCAATTTTGTTTTTGAAAAATAGAGATACAAATACAAAAAAAAATTTGAAACCAAAAGAGGTAAACCATGTATTTTAGTTGATGATTATAAATTTAGTGAATCTAAAGTTCTGAAAAAGTGTGGAAATATTCGGTATCGCTGTACAAATAAAAATTGTTCTACAGTTTACTAGTTGACAAGGATATGACCAAAGTGTTGAGTATGTTAAATGAGCATACACATGACGAAATTCCAGAGAATATTATTATTAGGCAAGTTGTAAGTTCTCGTTTAAAAAGAAAATGCGAAAATGATTTACTAACTAGACCCAATAAACTAATAAGACAAGAACTTAGAGATACGGAAAAAGATATCCAGCCGGTTTATTCTGATGTTAAGTTATGGAGAAAATGAATGTATGATAAACGTAGAAAAAATATTCCGAAAATTCCAAACTCTTTAGACGAATCGATAACTCAGTTATTTGATAGTCGTGAAAATATTACAACTAATACTGGTGAATTATTTTGTCACATGGAAGAAATTTCAAGTGCAGTTATATTCACTTGCAAGACTAATCTTGAACTATTAAGTCTATCATCTCATATTTTTGCAGATGGAACATTTTCATATGCACCCAAATTTTTTAAACAACTGTATACAAGACATATTTTATAGAACGGTTTTTATGTTCCTCTTATTTTACTGTTTTTTAACTTCAAAATCAACTGAAACTTATATACACATGTGGCACTCAATTATTAATTTAAGTTTAAAATTGGTTGACATAGATATACAAAGTTCATTAAAACAATCAAATTTTCATTTTGACTTCGAGAAAAGTGCTCACAATGCTGTTAGATATTTTTTCCCAAACTACAAAATTATGACCTGCAGATTTCATTTAGGCCAATCTTGGTCCAGGAAAATTCAAAGTGACAGTAATTTATTAAGAAACTATAGTTCAAAATCTGAACTAGGTATTTGGTTGAAACAATTTTTTGCACTTGGGTTTTTATCTTCCGAAGATGTAGAAGATTATTTTGCTTATTTAATTGAAAATAGCCCTGCTGATAATTTTGAATTTTCTGATTATATAGGTACTGAACAATTACATATCATCTAATGCGACTTTCCCACCGATTTTATGTGCAACTGAACCGCCAACAGAGGCAAGAACGACCAATGGGCCAGAATCTTTCCATAGCATCTCACCCATATATTCACCAAGTTTTACATATTTGATTAGAAATTCAATGTGAATCTTATTTAAAAATATATAGCATAAAACAACAAAATATTAACAAGCCTCGTAAAGAACAACATAAAAATATTATATTTCTAATTAATACGTGGAAAAAATACAAAAATAACGAGATATCGTTAAATAATTATTTACTAACATTGGGACCACGTTTTTGTGCTAAAAAGTTATAAGATTTTTATTATAATTATTTATTTTTGACTCTACGACCTACGTATTACATTATTATTAATGTTAGGACATTTTTTGAATTGTATAAACTTAATTTATGAACTTAAAATTTGTCCTTTTTTATTATTATAGGATAATTGAAAATTTTATGTTTGTTGATTTCTATAAATCCTACAGTAAAAAATATTTGTTTTGCGTTGTGTTTGCTCAATATAAAAAGGTAAAAAGTGCGCAATCGTATTCCGCCGGGACACCGTGCCATGCAATATGTTTATAGGCATCCAACTCTTACATTTATTTTTTTTCATTTTTTCTTCCAAAAGAACCTTCTCCTGACAATAGAAAATACAAAGTAAAAATACGCGAATAAAATACAAAAAAATACAAGTACAAACTTTTCACCAGAGATTATAATAATTAGTTCCTGAAATATAAATCACTCGACTAACGTTTTTCTTTGCTCATTACGCCCAATATTGAATATATTAGTGTAAGATATTACTTTTACTTTTTGTGTGACCCCCTTTTCCGACTATACGCGAGCCGCTAACCCCGAAGTTAAAAGGAGGAGTGGAGTGGAACATCGGATCCATGTTGTAAGAAATACTTTTAAACTCCAAATAACTTCTCACAGTAAGTGAGCCATCATAAAAATATGGTTCGAGAATTTTACCATAGAGTAAACCGTACAAAACGTTACTTCTCCAAACGGTTTGATTAATTCTGTCAACCACAACTTTCCAACAGCTAACCATGCCCAAAATGACACCTGTAAAATACACTTGCCATTCATATCAAATGAGCCGTCATCATTTATAAGGAATCCCTGAGTACAGTATATGTAGATGTACCATAGCCCAAGCAAGTATCTGGCTTCATCTTGTGGGAAGGGGGGAATATTTTTTATGAATAGTCCAAACCCTCTATAATATATTTTTATTATACGTGCCGATGTACTCTTGTATTAAATAAAAATCAATTGTTGTGCCTAATAATACATTTGTTGAGCAACTGTCACTTAAATGTATAGGTATAACTATGAAGTATAGGACTTGTAGCTCTAAAAAATCATTAAAAATGCGTACGCTTATTCACTTAAAATATGTATTAAATATTTTTTTCTAGCGATTAATTAAAAAATATTAATAGCTTAAAAAATGCCTAAAATAAGAGTGCCTAACAATTAGGTACTTTCACAATTTAATTATATGTTATACCATGGCCATGTAAATAAAAAAAATGTTAGTCTTAATGAAACTTTTACTTATTGAATACCTAACTACAAAAATAAAACGTTTTGTAGATCATTTAGAAACACACCGAATATAAAATGTGAATATTATTTTTATCAGGTATCTGTGGCATGTGTTTGTAATCTCTATGGCCGCGTATCGATCATATTTTAAGCCATTTAATAAAATTAATAAACGAAAAATCCAGGAGACCAACCTCAAATGCTTCTAGGAAATCCGTATATGATATTATGGTAAAAATGAAAAATAAATTTAATTCCAACAAAATTAATATGAAAACATTGATTGTAATTGAAATAATATTATAGTATTTAGAAATAATTCATTTTTGCATGTTTTGGATGTAGTATTACCAAACTATATACCAACTGTATTACTTCATTCATTAAAATATGTACCAAAAAGTATAATATGAAAGAAATATACCCTAAAAGCAAAAAACCTCAAAATATGCATTTATAAACAGAATAAAATTATAAAAATATCTTTGACTTGGCATAAAACGTATTTGTTTTTTACTTTGCTATTTTCGTGATAGTGTAATGCAAAATGTATGCAAATGTTACAAGTCCTCTGCCCTAGATTTAAGTGATTTATCCCATTTTTAAACCCAAAAATATACAATATTATTAAAATAGTAGATTATATAATATTTTTAATCTTATAAGATTATAAACCCCTCAAATGCATGCCTGTCGGCTGTCGTAGACGTTAAGTGTTAACACCAGAGCACTTTCGCACCACTCACGTCGATATACGACTTGTCCTTCTATAACTTTTGCTAAATTCAAAATAAGCTATCATTTTTGTTCATTGTTGGAATTGTTTTCAACTAATAATTAAAAAAAAACACCAATATCTGAATCATTGGCGGGCCGCGATGCCGCATACACAGTGCAACGAAAGTAGTCGTTCGGCAAGTGAAAGTGAAAAAAAGTTTCGAGTGTACGAAATACGAATAGAGAAAGTGAATACTATAAATGACGGTAGATGGCGTTAGTTATGCCTTACAATAATCCGAAGCGAGCTCCTCGGTCAGGTGCTCGCAGTGCCGGCATTGTTGACGCCGCTGCCGCCGCCGCGTCTCTGTGGTTGGTAGTGCCGATCGTCGCAGAGAGACGGACGTGATGAGGGAATGGACGAGAGTATGTATGTAGTTCGATACACATACCCGCCGACGACCGCAATAATATTTCCTAACGATTTTTTTCGCGTTCCATCGTCAGCACTCAGTTTTATACGAAATTTCTCCGAGCCTAACAAGTCACGACATTCATTGAGTGCTCGCCTTATCATAGCAGTACGATACTTTTACGTTGTAAACGGCGACTGCAGCAGTGACGGAATTAAGCGCCGACAGATCAGCTCCTGGAGTCTGCCGCTTGTCAGATCAATAATCTGTCCGACGAGATAGCTAAATAGCGAATCCGCGTTTGTATCCATTATTCTCGACCTTCGAGTAGTAAGTACATCAGTGCCTATATTATTACAATACTTGTTTTATTCTTTTTTTGTTATTTTTTAACCATTATGTGTGGCGTACTCTATTCCTCTCTCTCTCTCTCTCTCTCTCTCTCTCTCTCTCTCTTTCTCTCACTCTATCTCACACCCACAAACACACACACGCACACACACATATACACGAACACATCCACACACACAAACGGTTAGATTATTAAATGATAATATAATCGATATTGTACATCAATTTGTACATCTCCATGTATAATATTGTTTTCCGACATATTTTAAGGTATACATATAACCTTTGTGACAAAGCTTATCCGCGTCCTTATTTGATTTAATAATTTCCATATTTTAAAATATTAAATCCTGAACTTAAAAAAAAACAATTTGCAAGATACAAAACACAATAACACAATACAGTAAAGTCACAGTCAGCACAATGATCAATAGTGTATTTTTATATGATCTTCATATTCCCCCAATTTCAACTATAAATCTTGACAGATTAACTTGTCACTTGTCAGACTTGTCTGATTTTATTGTTGAGGTATTTTTAATTTTCGAAACCAATAGTATATCTACAGCATAGAGTAATATAGGTCTACGATCTACAGGGAATTTCTCAAACTAAAATGTATGTAATAGCATACATAGTGTTTTGTATTATTATTATCTCTATTATTATATTACAGTCGATATATCACTCGTAAAGTTGGGTAAGTGTAACACCAAAAAGTGACTAACTTGCTCAGCTTTGAAAATTAGATAAAATAAATATAATATAATTAATTATATAATATTTGAATGTATAATTAATTTATATATAAATTTTATTCGTTATAATATTGATAACACAGCAATAGATTGTATATTATTATATTTTGTGATTATACTAATTCTCTGATTATATTATTATCATTTTGGTTTTTTTTCCTTGGTTTTTTTTCCCGGGATTCACACAAACATATACGTTCAATGTCACAGCCATTTTATTGAAATACACTTTCAAAAACACTTGATTTTATTTTTATTATCATCATCTGTTTACTAAATAGGTAGGTAGTTATTTTATTATATAGTTAAAGAGGTCTAAACGTTTAACTACACAATAGATTCTTGTGTACTTTTATATTTTAAAACATAGGTACCTATCATATTATCATAATAGTATTAAATATATTAACTGTTGAAAATGGTACTAGGTTATAAACCTAAATTATTAGAATAAACCTGTTTGAATTGAAAACATGTACTAAAATCTAAATCCATATAAATATTATTTTATTTTATGTTGCATCAAAGTGTGGAGTGAAGAATTGATGAATTTTCGATTTTTTTAGCCTAACTTGCATTTACCACCCATATTATACTCGCAAACCACTCAACAGAAGTTGAACGTTATGGATCGGAAAGAAATGGAAGCAACAGGTTAATATTCATTTATTAAATAATTGTAAGCTAATATTTTATAATGACTAACTTTTAGACATCTTTTTTTATACTTACAACCAAAAATTTGGATAAAAAACAATTGATTCAAAGTAGGTGTAATAGTTAAAAATATCATAATATCATTTTGATGTAAATGTTTTATCATTTTTTATAAATAACTCAATTATTTATGCAATTTAACTTAAAATATTATTGCTCATGCATTAATTCTGTTCTTTTTTTAAAAATTTTATTTTCAAGCAGTAATATTAATTGATGCTGACAATTTCATCTTTAAATTTTTTTTAAATTTCCTACTATTTTTATACTGCAGCTTTTGCTATATTCAATTATCATTTTGGTTCAAGGTACTAGCTATTGTGGATAATTCACTATACTTATTTTAATGTAATTTAAATTAAATGTTAATGCTAGGTTGCATGCACAATCACTAATTATTTAATGAATCAATAGTGAGTGAATGATCCCTTAAACACGCTTTAGTGGCCCACGATTGGTCCATTAAATTGTATTGAATTATTAAATTAATTAATTTTTCATGCAACCTGGCATAAGTCTTGTTGAAAAAATATAAACTGTTATTTACCTATAACTAAAATGTTGAATATTGATTCTTAATGATTTATTCATGATTTTATAATTAGCTGAAGTTCTACCAGTAAAACCTCTTGTCTTATCAAAAAGTAATTTAAGAGGATTGTGTTTTTATACCATATGAGTATATTATATTATGTATTATAATTTAGATAATCGAAAAAGAGATAAACCTTCACATACTCTGGGGAATAAATTAGCTATACCGCAAAAGAGAAGTCCACGATCTGGAGGTTCTTCAGGACACGTAACTGTGATTAAAGTGAACTATGTGCCTATTGATCTAGAAGAATTGTTTAAAAGGACTGTGTATCCAATAAATGTAATATTCAATCCGAGTGACCCAAAAAGGCTTCAAAGGTAAATTTATATAATTTTATTTATTATGTACAACATTAAGTATACTTTCTCTTATGACTTTTGACCCCTTTATACATTTTACTTTTAAACGTAAAACCGGGAACTATTTTTACCTATTGAAGAATGAATTATATTTTTTTTATTTTAATACAATTTTCATAAAATGTATAGTATACTATACACATCCATTAGCATTATGATGAATCATAGAGATACAATATTACAATGTAATTATGATAAATATTGTAGTATGTAAATAACTAATATTGATTGAGCCTGAGCTGTTTTGTGCAAGAAAGGTAACTGTGTTGTTGTAGAGTTTGGTAGGTGTGTGTGTTATTATTTGTTTTTATTATGGTTGTATGTTTAGAGACAATCTATGACACGAACCTCAGTAGTTAACTTTCTCAAAAGTAACTATAGTTTTCTATTTTAATATTTAACCTGTGTCGTATACCTATCTTTTGAAAGGTACCAATAAATGTAATAATCCACAGCTATTTGAATTACCTTTTATTATTAAATCCTCGCTGGAGAACCCTCACTGCTGCCATACCATAATGTTTACGTCCTTAAATATAATTTTACAAAGTGCTGCCTCAGCTCATTTGCTTCATAGGCACATTATTGAGAATACTATACTTTTTAAATTTTTTTGTTTAATTTAACTTTGTGTGCCTCAAACTGGTTGGCACATACAACACTTGGTTATGACTGAAAGTTGATGAATAAAATATTCCTGTTTTTTAAGTGCTTAATGTACCTTTTGGACACTGGACATTATTAATTTATGTTAATACAATGTTTTAAATTAATATATAAATATAAATTATACTTCCAATTTATATCATATTAAATTATATTAAATTATATTGTACATTATAAATATAATATGAACCATTCAGCTATGTAGATTTTTATAATATTAATTTACTAACAGCAAAACATGCTACCAAATAAGGAAAAATGATATTATTTATAATGTTTTAATTTATAAATAATAATAGAAATATTCTAAACGATAGTTAGTGTATGATGTATGCATTTTTGCACAGTAAATAAAACATTTATAAAACATTGAAACCATCTCTATTCTCATTATAGACTTGCATTGAAAAAATTGAATTCTAAACATTACCCGGATGTTCACTATGCTTTTGATGGTCGGAGTAATATGTATTCTACAGTGGAGTTAAAAGAGGTATGTTAATTTAGAACAAAGTAAATATTACTTACATTTTGATGAAAATACTACATATTATAATTTATATACCTCAGTTAACTTGACCGTGCATAAATGCAATATAAAACAATATTGTTTTGCTGACTTTTTTACTTCAAACACCATATACCATGTGCTACCTATATTTAAATACATGTAAATATATTTTTTTTACAGTATCTTAAATAATTAACTGTTATAGTTATTAGATGTACCGTATTTTCTACTAAAATAAACCTATCGTATGCCAACTGTAAGGTCTATCCTAAAAATTATGTATACTATACAATTTCTGAAAACATATTTGAATATGTCATGAAGTTTATTTGAAAAACAATTGTTCATTTTTTTTAAAATTGAACTAATTTTCCCTCCAAAACAAGATTTCTATGCTGGGTATTAAAAATTTAAAAATGTTAATAATATTGAAGTGGAAAAGTTGTGTTATAGGTTCATTAATAATGGAAAATCGTTCTTCTCTATACCACGTCATATGCTAGAGGATTTGGGTAGTGGATTAGAATTATGGAAAGGATTCTATCAAAGTCAAGTCATGGGTTGGAAACCTTAAATAAATGTAGATGGTAATTATAATCATAAAGTTTTCTTGTTTTCTCATCAAGTTATTAACAAAATAATGAATAATTTAA
Organism: Myzus persicae; assembly: GCF_001856785.1. NCBI lineage: Eukaryota > Metazoa > Arthropoda > Insecta > Hemiptera > Aphididae > Myzus > Myzus persicae. The sequence continues at coordinate 174,881 of NW_019103904.1, forward strand.
ATGTTATAGTATATTAATTCAAACATTTCTCTGCACTTTTCAAGTTGATTCATTTTATGCTTCAATAATTTTTCACCTGCATATAATTTGTATGTGTATATTTTAAATAATATTTATTTATTAATTTTTAGTGACTTACAAAAGATTTTCAAAGCATCAGCCATTAGTGGATTACATTGCTGTAGAACTTCATTGTGATCTTGATGTTGAAATGAATCAAAACAGTATTTATGTACTTACAAATTATATTAAAGGATTAGAAGTTCATTTTGAAGTATTAAATCAACCTAATACAAAACGAATGTACAAAGTTAATGGTCTTTTAAGTTCTGCTTCTACATTTTAGTAAGTTAATAAAAAAAATAAACTTTTTAAAGAAATAATTAAATATTTGTTTTTATTTAAGTTAATTCTAGAATTGTTTCATAAAAACTTATACTTATGTATAAAAACCAGCTATTTTTTACTAAGGTTACCTAATTCTGGTGTTTGGAAAGCAGAAAAGCTTTCTAAAGCAGTACAAATTAAACGACGGATTATATTGAATATGGATCAATATATCAGCTATTCAAACATTATGTAAAATTATTACTATATTATACTTTCATCAAATTATTTCAATGTTTTTCATTTAATTTCAGGAAATTTGAACAACACTTGATACATAGTGGTAAAAATTTAAATGTTGATGTAAGCCCAGGATTTCTATATTTAACTGCTTTTTACAAAAAAATTGGTCTGTAAATGAAGGTCTCAAAGTAGTAACTAATTTTTTTAAAAGACAGACGGAAAATACAAATATATTTTTGGTTATTGTCCCCTCAAGTACTTTATCTATTTATGGTAATTAAAAATATAATTTTTAAATAAGTTGATTAATACTAGAAAAGATTTATGTATTAAAATTTTTTATGAATTATTATTATTTCAATTTGTTTTTAAATAAAATTATGCATTGAATACAGTCAATGACCGTTGTCAGTGATAGGTTTAATATTTTTATTGGCTTAAAGAATTCTACTGTGTTGATTTTGTTGTTTTTGGGTTTGGACATAGAATTATTCTGATATTGTGGCTTATATTTAGTTTTTCTCTAGTGTTTCATACATTTTGCATTATTCAAAAATGTGTTTGATTGTGAGCTTGGTGCCATATGCTTCGCATATTACTGGGTCGCCTTTTGCCATCAAAGAACCCAGAATATGTCTTATTTGTGATGTTTTACCAAATGTTTCATTCATGGAATTGGAAATGTTTATGTATTATTTAATTTATTAAGACTCAATGATAAATGTCTGATTAACATTAATTCTTATCTGCAACTTGAATCATGTGTTATAGGTAAAAAATTCAAGTACTTTTCTTTTATTAACTGAATAGTAGTTCCGGAGTGAAGTACTGAGTTGTTATTTTATTTTATATATCTTAATTAAACTAAGTTAATTTAATATTATAGTAATACCATCATATCATAATCATAATACCATGAGTGTTAATACTATTTTGATTTGGGATCATTCATTATAACTGATTGTTATTTTTAAGTATTCATTAAGTTACTTGCAATATGATGTCTTAATGTGAAAATATTATTAAAATAAAAGTTTTTATTTAGAATGGTAATGTGTTGAATAAACCTATACTCTTTTATTTTAAACTCAATGAAAATCATCAGTTGTTTGTAATTTCAAAATAGTTTATTTTTATATTTAAAGTTACTTACATAGGTACTATATTTTGTTTTAGGAATTGTTAAACAAGCAGCAGAACAAATGGTTGGTGTACTCACATAATGCATTAAATCCGATACTCTGAGTAAAATGAATTTTTTTGGTAATAAATAACTTCATACTGAAAATGAATTCTAAATTGAATGGTGTCATTTATTTGATAACTGAAAGATTCTGGTAAGAATATAAGTTTTCATTAATTTATATGTCTGATGTTCTGGATAAAGGATAAAATGAACTTTTTGTCAAGTGGAAAATATTTTGTGATATAAGTGCAATAAAAAAAAAGCAGGTATTTAGGTCTGAAACAATTTTATTAGATTTCCTCTTCTCGTGTCCATAAAGCATAAATAATGCATGTCATAATAAAATTAAATAGTATATATTATTTAATATTCAATGAGTATGTTCTTTCTGAGTAGTTCTTTTAGTTATAAAATAAAACAACATTCTAAAAATTAATCTCAAAATAAATTCCTACATCTATGATGTACTTATGTAAAATTCAAAGTTTATGTTAGACGTCTCTCCTTAATTATTCAAATACTGGTATATTTGTAGAGTCCATTTTACTAGTATCTCAGTAATATAATGTATGTTTTTTTTAAAGAATTTTAATCATGAACTTTTACACTGTAGTAGTCATCAAGAAAGATAAATTATAATTAGATAGATATTAGTCGTATGGACCATTATTTACTGATTTGGTACATATATATAAAATTATGGACCAATAATAATCATAAAAAAATATGTGTTGTTACTATATTAATATATTTCCTTATCATAAGCTATCAAACATTACTTTTTAGCCCCCCATGTATGAAAGATGCAATTGTTTTTGAAGCTGATGTATCACATACTGTGTCTATAAATAACAGTGTTCCATCGATTGCTGCAGTGAGTACACTGGAATATTTTTTTAGTGTTGACTAAAAATCTAGAATAGTGGCTTGAAACTATTTGTCATAACTTATGGAATGTGGTTTAGAAATTTTAGGAAAATATAAATTGGACATATTTGGGGACACTAGACAAATTAGGTTTTATATTTATTTTGAAAGATTGTTCTGAGTATCAGTTTATTATTTATTTATATATTATTATTGCTTTTAATAAAGCAGTTAATTAAGTTATTTTGAATGAACATGATTACATGATTACTAGATGTAAATATGATAATGGTACATGAAACAGATAAATCGATTTAAATTACAAATGTTGTTATAATAGAGATTTTAAAATGATTTAAACTAAAAACTACATAATTATCAAATTTAATAATTCATAATTTATTTTTCTTAGGTATGTACTAATAAATTTAAAAACATTTAGTTTAAATGTATAACATATGTTTTTAGTTTTCACAATAGGAAGATGCCAAGTGTACAATTAATATAAACATTAAAACTCTGCATTCATTTTTGTGTCATTAATTTTAATAATAAAGTATTTTTTAAATTAATCAATCTAAAAGATTAAAACCAGGAATATTGTGTTTGTAGGTGGATTTTAAATTGTAATATTTACCATACTCATAATCCACTTCTAAATTGAAATATCATAAAATAACCTATGTGCAAACACTGATAATGTTCAAGTCTGATGATATATTTAATTTGTTTTAATATTATTCAAGCTAACGGCCACAATATTGGTGAACACAAATTTTTGTCGTTGAACATTTGTAAGACAGAGACATCACGTGGACTGGGGCTGTCTTCTTATACACCATCATCTTGTTTTGTTAAAATATTTAAAAATATTAATATTAATTTTTAATTATAAAATATTTTAGATAGTTATCTACATATGTAGATGATGATGTAAAATATGAAAGTTCTAAAAAAAACTTTAAATTGTAAAATTAAAGCATTACAGTTAATAGTTACTATTTAGTAGTTATACCTACGGGTATAAAATAAAATATTGATATTACTTATTTTGTTGTTTATTTTTCATGCTAAATGTATATTTAGAGAAATAATATATTTTTTTAATGCTTTAGGTAACAGTACACTATGAATTGGCGTTTTCAACCACCTTCTGAGGAGATCATTCTGGATCTAGAGAACATAATTTGTCAACATTTAAATAGTTACAAAAACAAAACAAATGTTATACCAATAAAGATATTATACTTAACGGATGGTGTAAGCAAAGCACTAATAGAATATTTGGTGGAATGTGAGCTAGTTGCCATCCGCCGAGCATGTTTATGGTTGAATATTTTCTACAGACCTCCAATAACAATTCTTGTCATACAAAAATGACATCACACTAGAATGTTCCCTATTCTCAATATTGATAGGAGTGAGTGGGTTGGTAATGTCTGCCCAGGCACAGTTATTGGTACTCAAATTACCCATCCAACAGAAATTGATTTTTTATTATGTACTACTCAGCAGTTCAAGTAAGTTTTTTGTTTGTAGCTTAGATCTATTTATTAAGTAATTTTAGTGAACAAGTGTATGTGTCTGAAGGGTACATAAAGACCGACTAAATACCATGTAGTTTGGGATGAAAACTGTTTCAAAGAAGACGAGATTGAACAACTCACATTCTTCCTGTGTTTTATGTCTGCTCGTTGCTGTCATTCTATATCCTATCTGGCACCTACATACTACGCTCACTTGGCTGCATACAGAGTTCGATCCTATCTTGAAAAGTTAGTTAACATTTGTTTTAGATTATTGATATTTATTATTAAATGCAATATCGCTGTTCTTGATTTTTACAGCAAAACAATAGATATCAATCAATTTAATGAGGAGCAAGTGAAAAATAAATTGAACTCCAAGCTTGTTGAAAACACTCCTATGTTCTACATCTGAACAGTATACTCGTAATATATTTGCGGCTCTTAAACTTTTGGTGAACACGGACCCCCATGGAAAACTTTTAGAAATCGTGGAACCACAATAGTCCTGGACCACAATTTAAGAATTTGTGTAATATATGATATAATATATTAGGTACTTGAACATATTCAGTGAATTACTTATTTTAATAATAATTGTTAAAATTATGCAGAATATGATGTTTTATGAAAACTGTCACAATATTTTTTATTATAATTAGCAAAATGTACCGAATTAAATTTCAACATTTAGTTTTGTTTATCCTCAATAGTATGGTATTAAAAAGCTATGTGTATTACATAGTTAAATTAAATTAAATTATTTTGTATGTCAACTCACGACTAAATATTTTTAATATAAATTTAATATTTACTATATCCATTAAATTAACAAAACTGTAATATTACCTTAATATTTATTTAATTATATTACAACATTGCTCTAATTTTAACTTAATATAAATTACATTATATTATCACATAATTAATGTTAAAACATTGAAAGGTAACTTTTTTTATCTAACTTATTTTTATTTATTTTATCATTTAAAATTATGTATGTCTTTTGTCCATTTTACATAATTTATTTTTAACTGTATTTTAATTTACACACACACAAACGTGTGTGTTTGTATTTGTAAATTGCAAGATGTAAGTCTTTTGAATTTGTAATACAATCTCAATGTCAAATCATTTTTAAAGTTTGAGATTGATTTGTAAAAGAGTACCTGCCTAATAACATTGTTTTACATCTCTGTGTACTCCAATGCTCAAATTCTCCATAATTTTATTCAGTTGGTTATAGAAGTAATAAAAAATTCTTTGTTAAATTGTAGTTTGACAATTTCTCATAATATTTTGTTATCATATAAAGTCTGTATTTGATAATATTGATCGATTTAAGCACAGTATAAACGTATTAAATATTATACAGAGGAGGGTTCATACTTATATACCACCTCATTAATATGTTGTTGGAGAGAGGCTTAATGATAATACTAATAAAAATACTTTTTCAATTATTCTAACTGGCTGTACACTGTACAGCTAAATTTATCCCCACAAGGCATTTTTTGAAAACATTTTTTAAATAAAATATATTCTGCCCGACACTTTTGATTATATGAACAAAATAAAAAAGCAGTGATACCATTTTGATGAATTTTTATTCAATTTAGCCTTTGGAAAAATAAAATTAAAGAACACAATAAAAATCAAATAGTATAAAAAATATTTCTGTTTTTGAGGTAGAATATTGGTAATCACTCTGGTATACATAAATTAGGTGCTGTTTGACTGCCTAATGCCCTAATATACCTATTCAGCGACAAGCTATTTATTTTTAACTTTATTGTTCCATTCTTCTGATGAATAAAAATTTGGAAATAATATTATATTTAGACCACTTATCGATGAATTAAACTAGGTACTTAAAAAAAACTGCGATTGACTCTGATACTGATACTGAAGGGTTTGAGGAGAATACTAAGTTTGAAGTAGGTCTCATTGTAGGGGACAATCTTGAAATTCATAGAACCATTGGTTTTTTTAAAGTTTTTCATCTAATTACTCTCGCAGAATGTGTACAATTAAAATGGAAGATATGAGGAAGCAATGCTATGTTGATATGACTACAAAGAAGTTGGGAACAATATAACTTGGATGTAAATGAAGGTGGTATTACAGACATTTTATAAAAGAGGCTGGTGTTATTCATAATAATATAGTAATAGTTGATTACAAAGATCATTCTAAAAAGAATTAGTTTTAACCAATTTATATACTTGGAAAAGTAGTGTAATTTGTCAAATTATTTCAAATTATTTATAAATAGCATGTGTATTTAAATACGGCTATATATATATACGGCTTATGTAATTTTGGTCATTAAATATTTTTTTGCATCAAAACAGAAAATTATAAGAATTAACGTTGAATATTAGAATATAGACCAAATTAGGTACGGATAACACTGTGAAATTTGAATGACTAAAATTATTTTATTTTATTTTGTTCGTTCATTGGAGAAGCATCGGCATTCGCCTGATTCGATTACCAACACCAACATGAAGGTAAGCTTAAGAATTCAGTAATAACTAGGTATGTAATTATAATTTTGAGTAATAGTTATTGGGCCCATTATTTAGGAAATCTAGAATTATTGAAAGCCAAACTTGGTGAACTGCAAAATTAATTACTTGTTCAAAATCGGCCACAACTGTCTTAGGATTAAAATAAAGGTTAAAAGTTGCACATTTACTACCTAGTCAAAACTCTAAATAAATATTCGTAGATACTTGATAACTTATTTGGCAGTAAAGAAAATATTTATGGAATATAATTTACCTATTGACTATTTTTTAAATCATGTATCGTGAATAGCTGATGAAAATATTTAGAACACTATTCAAAGGTTCCACCTACAAAGTACAAATATCTTATCACAAGTACATACAAATGTTCAATTCGTTTTTGTTGAAAGACATATTGTTTTTAAATTTTAAAATACTTTAGTTTATTAACAATATATTCTCACCCTTGTATGTACTTGTATCCAAATTAGTTAATACTTACCGTATGTACTTCTGATAAATGTTTTGGTAATGGTGGTAACGTATTTCTGGGTGTACGATAAATACTTCGTCTTATGGAATTCACATCGTTCAACGTTAAATCAACTGCACCTGATTGCACTTCGTTTCGAATTAACTTCAGTGGCCGTGTTGTTATTTGATGTATTGTTTTTCTTTTTAAAGAACTAGCAACAATTAGCCTGTTAATTTTACGCTTGATTCATGATTATGATTTAAGTTTCAAGTTAAAATCATAGTTTCACTTTCATCAGAAAATACATTCGAGGGACATGATTTCACCGTACACTTCCACTTCATTCCATTTTTTGTTTCACCAATTCATGGAAATTTAAACTCTTTAAAAATTAATAACGGTTTGCCTTTTTCACTTACAACTTTTTGTAAAAGGTCCCGGGTCCATATTATAACGTTAAACACTCAAGGTGTGTTATTATTAGTAAATTTTTTGATTGTTAAATTTCTGTAGATATACAGGGAGAATTAAGGATAAATTATAATATCATACATTCGTACATACAAAAGTATCTATGGTACATCATTGTGTTACTCTGTATATCCTATATAGTGTATTATCGAGTGCGATTAATGACCTCAAAAGAATTTTGATTGAATGTACATTGTACAATAAAGATTAAGAAAAATTCTCGTCTAGCCGTCTAGAGTTAATGGCTTTCATTTTAACAATCGTTAATCGACATGTCTGACTATATGTCAATATTACAATGAATGTGATTTCGAGGAGATTATAATTGCGTTCAATGTAATCAAAAATTGAATTCCAAACTCTCATTCTGAACGCCCAAAAATATATGTAGGTTTATGCTTAACTTTTTTTTGAGATACCCGTAAAAAAAAAACATAAGTATCTATTACAATGTCAAGCTAATAAATTAATTGAACATTTTAAATATTTGAATATTATTTGTAAGTGCCGATACAAAATGCCAGGCTCGGTCATGAAGCTGGAAAGTGTAACACAATATCCCAAATAAGTTGCTCTTATAAAATTTTAAATACATAATATCATAACCTAACCATACATATCAACAATTTTTTTACAATAATAAACTATCTTAAACCACTATAATTACTTATTAGTACCTAAAATAAATAAATAAAATATAAATATAGATATATCATATGTATAGGTAATAATATACATATTTATTAATGTAAGCTGAAAGTCCGTCTTCACTCAGAATCTTTTTTTGTTTGCAATGATATATCATTGTCATATTTAATACATAGATAGGTATAGGTACACTTGACACCTACTGTATTACCTACTTTTCCCACTTTTTAAATTTTAATACTAACTTTGTTATTGAAAAAAAAATATTACAAGAATCTTTCAAAGTATTTTTTTCTGAAATTCAAAAAAAAGTTTAGCAGAAGGCCGCATTAATTTTTTATGAGTCATTGAGTTCTAATTTTCGCATCGTTGGATATTCAATCATATGATAAACGGATTTATTCTGAAACTAATTCTAAGTCGGAGAAAATTGAAAAATTCCATAATTACTTAAATTATAATTTTTCAAGCACAATAACTTTTTTAAAATATGTAAAATATTTTAGTGTTATTTATTTATAGATATTTGACATATTTAAATTATTTTCCATAAATATTGATAAAATAAATTAAGCTCGGTAAAAATACTTGATAATTTAAAAAAGGTTCGTCGTAAGTTTTTCTTAATTGGATATTTAAATAAAAAATAATATTCTCTCATTCAATAGTTATAAATATTTTAATGTAATTCAAAAAAAAAAATTAACCAAAGTGCATAACTTTTCACCATTACATAGGTTTATTATTTTTTTCTTTACGAAATGAATTTTTCTAAATACTTTTGACATATTATTTATTGACAATTATTTATATTTTTTTGTAAGTACCTTCTACCTACCACTAACCTATCAAGCTACTTAACAGCGAACGGTACCGAACTCTAAGTTAATAACAATAATTTAATATGATAATAAATAGGTATTTTTGGTATAATATAATATTATAATGGTTTTTATATAACAGTATTCATGCAATGTTTTGGGCATAAATTAGTTAAAACTGTCGTATAGACAGACATCAAAGAGTCTAATAATTAGAGCTGTGAATTTGTAGGAAAGTGCATTTTTTTTTTGGTGATTGTAAAATGTAGCTTCTTAAATACATATATATTTTTTGTATTAAACAAACACTTTTTATGCATGTAATGTACTTAGGTATGTATAATATCCTGTACCTAATATTAATATAAATATATAAATTAAATTAAAAATCATTTAAAATGAATTTTATACTATAATTTTATTGTTGGCACATTTTATTGCGTATTTTAAACATTTTTAATGCACTTTTTAAGGATCTTTAGTGTATTAAATTCACAGCCCTACTAATAATCTAAGACCGTACTAAGAGTGATGAATAAAAAAGAATAAATTATCCTTATAAAAAATATCTGTGAAATATTTGTGACAGGCGGTCTCTGATAAAAATCGTTTTTCGTATGCAATGATTTATAATATAATTTACTTTTAACACATTTTTCACTGTGGCCTTAATGACGATGAGGTACCTAGGTATACACTTCAATCCTCCACAGCTATCGCTCTAATGTCGTCCGTTTTTTAAAATTATTATGTATCTTCTTCTATAACGGAACGTATTAATATTGATTAGGTAATGTAAAAAACTTAAATCTACACTCTAATATGTGGAACCTAATTGAAACAAATAAACTTAGTCTATATAAGATATACCAGTTATAACACATCTTTAAAAGGCCCGGTGATATGATGTGCTATAAATTGTAGCTACAGTGTAAAGTAAGTTTGCAAAGCTGTACTCCTGGCCTCGGGCCTGTATTTGAATAGTTCCTTCCTTAAGTATTCAGAATACAGATTAAGTATTTTAAATATAGTTTCTTGGTGTTAATATAAACTATTCAACTTTAGTTAGATAATGTTATAAAATACCTGTGTCATTGAATAAGTATTTTTGTATTTTCAAACATTTTTATTTATTGATCATAAATTATTGAATGATTACTGGTATTGATAATACCATGTATTCAACTTAGGAGTAATTGTATGGTTGTAATTAATTGTTTTGTACATTGCATTATTACATTTCAGGCCAAGTAAATAAATATTTTCAAATATGCAACTATATATTAACGAATACAAGACCACAGTCTTTACCACGAAAATATATACTGGTTACACGAGTTTAAGTAAGTACACAAGTACACAACTGATATGTAAAATATTAATACGTATTTGTGGTCTCTTCCGTTGTGTTTCGTATAGGCGAATGCATGTATTGAAGTGTAGGACTAATGTCTGTTGTGTATTATCACTTAAACGGTTTGAACATTTTCCACCAGCCACCAGGCTCTCTAAGTTTAGTTCCACATGCCATTTCATAACATATCGGGGAGGGCCATTTTTTTAGACTAGTTGTGTAACCAGTTTATCTATAATCGTGGTACTTACACAGTTATTGTCTAGATTACGTAAGTACACCTATAGATTCCTATATTAGATTTAGGGTTAATTTTACTTATTTTTTTAAATTTTATACCTCACATGATAATAAGAATTTTTCAAATGTCTCGATAAAATAAATCATGTGCCATTTTTCACATTTTCGCTCTTCTATAGTTAAGGGTAATCAATGTTACTCTAATAATAAATAAAAATGACATTATTTTGTTTTAAATACAAAAAATGTTTAATATTTTTTTCTCATATATATTTTTAATCTTAGGTATCAGTTTTGGCAGAGTATCTGAGTATGTACCATGTAAATACGCCTATGCCACAGAATCAATATAGTTTTTGAAATAATTGACAAGCCTGAGTACTGACGATTTAATTTATCAAAATAATGTATTCGATTGCCTTGTAAAATATGTTTGGCGTTTATAGTGACGCACAAGGAATTATTAGGTTTTCGGAAATACCAACGCAATCAGTACGACTTACATAAATAATATTTTATAAAAATTATTTTCCTATATAGGTGTACCTATATAATGATAATGTACACGACGAGATAAGTAAAAAATGTAACTTAAGCCAACTCTCAATGTTTTAATGATACAGTAGTATCAAAAATAGTTCACCTGTCCCGCTTCAATGAACCATAATTCCATATTCCATACTTGACTCGATTATATGGAGTGATCCATTTAACTGGTTAAACTAATAATCGTCTGTCAATAAAATAAAATGAAACTATCAATTCATATATGTAGCTTATTTTATTTTAACAAAACATTTTGACAAGAACATTGAATAATTTTTTCCTATTTTTTTCCACAGATAGTAGTTTTAAAATTATTTGAATGGTAATTTTTATTTTTATTTCATTAACAGGGGCAGACAGCTTTTATTATAATACTGATGAATAACTGAACATTGAACATTAATTAGAGTTTAAATAAGTGGAGAAGTGGAACACACTTTTTCGGGGTAACCCTCTCTACTTTACTCTTGTCATTAAAACATTAAATGCCAACAAATAACAAATAATTTACTGAACGTTTTAAGAAAAGTGTTCAGTCCCTGTCCACTATGGCACTATAATAGAAACAATTAGAGCATTAAATGTTTTGGTAAACATGAATAGTTATATAGGTAATATGCTAATATAATATTATGTATTTTTAAGTTCGAATTATATAAAAATATAATTTAAAAAACTCAACAACTGGTATAAGAACTTCAAAAAGTTAGTGTTGGTATTTCAATGGATTACTCTGTATAAATGATTTAAGTACCTATGTATACAGTTATGATTATTGTATGATAAACGTATAAACGTATAACCGATAATCATTAACAGTGCTGGTCAAATTAATAATGGTTCATCTTATTTTTTCCAGAGCACCCTAGAATAATAATATATTCTAAGAATCTTTGGATGATCCTTGTATCAAAAACTTATATTTTAATTAGATTTAAGTATATGACGACTTATAAGAAATGACCAGACATATTTTTATTATTGAAATAATTTCTACATTAGTTTGTTATATAAATATTTAAATAATCATAAAACGGAATAATAAATAATAATGTAATACAATATTTTAGTATAAATAAAAAATAAAATACTTATGAAGTTTATGAAGTAGTTAGACGATGAGATTAATTCAACACGTCTTGACCTTGAGAATTTTTACACAAATCTGTTATTCACGGTCTAATTTTTCTCTTCGACAAACTCATACTTTTATTAGTAGTTTTTAAATTTGCAAGTAAAGATAATAAACAGAGATAGTGATATTTTTAAATTAAAATATGCTTGTGTTTATAATATAAAAATAAAGATAAGATAAGTCTTACAAAAACTTTCAGAGAGTCTTGGTTTCGTCAACAGAATAATATAATATTATTATATATTTAATCATCAACTTTGAGGGTCGTTTCTGGTATCAAATTAGATTTCGTTGGTACTTTAAGAGAATCAAAAGTAAGAATCTGGGCAAGTGGGTATCACTCTACTGTATTTTAGGTGTCAAATGGGTCACTGTAACGGATATGTTTAATTTGAATCTAAAGGTATATCATTGCATATGAAAAACGATTCTGAGTGAAGAAGTTCCATCAGCCTATATCGAGTGTATTTTATGATATTATTTTTTTAATATTGCTATTGAAGTAAACTATTTTACAATTAGTATTACGGTAGCTTCGAAAACATTGCATTTATTATATTTTTTTTATTAGTTTTTAGTTATATTGGGTATGTACGCACATCTATGATATTATATTATTGTTATTAACTTTTTAGTTAATACCACCTTGCCGTAGAAGAATCAAAAATACGAATTGAGTCCGAGGATTATTTTGAGTAAAATATAAATCGACTGACCAGAGTCCAGACAAAGGAGAAAATATGCTGCACAGCCGTGCCTCGAGTCAAAATGGATATACTTATATGTACGTATCGTTCATATCATTTTTATGATTTTCGTTGGATAATATAGTAACATATTACACTTTAGACCAGGAATTTTAGATTTTATTTCTATCGTCGCTAGTATAATAATTACCGTCTACCAATATAAGACTACCTAATATAAGACTACGTAATATTATTCATATCATTTTTATAACTTGGATTTTTTTTCATTATATTATACACTCTAGTTTACGAGGTACACCAAGCATCATGGATAAAGTTACACTAAGCGAAAGAAATAAAATTATATTTTCATGTGCTATCAGTTTAAAATTGTTAATTATGTGTGATACAAAATATATTGACCAAATTTTTAAAATATGTCCAATACAATAATTGTTTAATTTAATCGACCGTTTACTATCCGTGGAATGAAAAAAATAACTACATACCTTTGGTATTTTCTTTACTTTTGGACAAACCTTCAAACATGTATGAGGCTCTTTTTCAATTAATAATTTCGAGTGCAGCTGTTGCAATCAAATACAATAACTAGATTTGAATATCAATGCTTATCCCATAAATTTGTATCAATATAAAAAATGTTATTTTATAATTATCTATATTTATTAAATTACACACAAATTGTTCATATTTTATTATACCCCTGCATTATTATATGTTTTATATCATAAAATATTTTTTTTTTAAAACATTTTTAATAACCATACCTGTAGAATTTGTTGTTATGACAGTCCTAAGTCTGTAAAAATGGGAAAGAAAAAGGTATAATATAGTAAAATAATTAATATAAATATTTTAAACATGAGATTGTGTAAAGTAAAATTAAAAATATACACTAGAGTTTTAAATTCTCGGTTCCCACTGAAAATGTTTTTGAATACAACGTTATTCTTTGTTTAAAAATCAAATTTCGTCTAAATTTTAACTTAAATTGTCTGTGGGAAAAAATATCCTGTATAATAATATATACATATTTTGTGTTATTATATATTTTTTTTTTTGGTGAAAATATTAACTATTAACCTTGTTTTAAATATTTAATCAATTTTTTAAGTACAAAATAATTTCTAAATTTCCATGATTTTGATACTATTTCAAAATTATAACTTTATAAAAAATTATTGTGACCATGTGTTTTTAATATTTTTTTATGACCAACTAGTGTGGAACATAATGATATTATTACATTTTTAAACTTTTTGACGGAGCAAAAAATGTTTTTTTGGGGTTTTCACTGCCTCGAAAGGTGACAGCCCCAAAACAAAATGTAATATATAAAAAAAACTCACATTATTTAAAATCAATACATTCATGGTTCCACTCAGAATTTAAAATTGAAAATGTCAAACGACACTTACAAGTAATTCGAGCATTTCAAGTCAATCAAAATGTTCAATTAATTTTAATATTTAAGAATTTGAAGTATATAAGATTCCTCGATTTTTTTTTTTTACTGGAATTTAAAAAAAAGTTTAGTGTAAAGGCTTGAGCCTTGCATACATTTTATGAGCATTTGAAATTCGATTTTTGACTACATTATTTGTTTAAACACAGGTATAATTTACTCGATATTCATTAATCACATCTATTGTAGTAGTCAGTATTGCCACATATAATGTCGATTAACGATTGTTCTAATGACATTATTAACTCTAGACGTCTAGACGAATAGTTTTAAATGCTTATTTTCGATTGTATTTTCACACAAAATTCTTTTAGGTCATTAATCGTTAATGCTTTCTTTTTCCCACAGAACTACAACGTTTTTGTCTACAAAATAGTTTTTATATTTTTGTGATGTTGACGAATTTTGTCAACATTTGAACGTTATATATATAACAGTAAAGGTTCGGGTTAAAGTCGAAATCGGGAAAATCTTAGAAATGCCCGGTCAAAACGCGAACTGTCCACAATTCTTGGGGAAAATGTCATATTTCGCCTCTTGACCGGGCAAACCTAGTTATGGCCAACCTCATTTTGACAAAACCGTATACTGACTTTTATCGTAAGGGCAGAATAAAAACTTATGATGCAATACATCGAACATTTCATTGCTGCATCTTACAAAATATTTAACGTTAGCATTGGTTTTACTTGGTGGAACTATTAACTTTTAAGACTTACCGATTGTGAGTACGTCAAATCTATTTAGTCACCTGTATTCGCTAGTTGTTTCCTTTGAATTGTCCTTCGCTTGTTCTACTTATTTTATGAGTTTATCGTTTCTTGTATCACTTAATAGAGCACTACATTCAATTTTTGTAATTTCATCAATTTTTTTTTAAATTTAGTTTTAAAATCAGACGCACACATTTCATTAGCCATTGCTAAAAACTTACTAATATATAGGTACTCACAAAAATACAAACTCCAGTACAATATTGTAACATTTAGACAAGGTGTATTTTGTGTACCTTTAATGTAACGAGTTGATAAAATGGAAACGATAAATTGACAATATACGTGTGATCATTAATAATCTTAATAAAATCGTACGATAAAAAGCACTATTCGTATTCAATATTATAGCGAACGTACCTACTTAAAATACTACGGTTTTGCCCTTAATACTATATTTGTATTATTATTTAAGTGTTTTCAGTTTATATTTGTACAATAATACTTATTTTATGATTATTTAACATTATAACTTATATTTTTATTTTTCCTTTACGATAAAAGTCAGTATACGGTTTTGTCCAAATGAGGTTGGTCATAACTAGGTTTGCCCGGTCAAAATCCGTATTATGACATTTTGCCCATTTATGATATTTTGTGGGCAGTTCGCGTTTTGCACGGGTATTTCTGAGATTTTCCCGATTTCGACTTTAACCCGAACCTTTACTGTTATACATATTACGTTCAAATGTTGACAAAATTCGTCAACATCACAAAAATATAGAAACTATTTTGTAGAAAAAACGTTGTAATTTTGTAGGAAAAAGAAAGCATCAACGATTAATGACCTAAAAGAATTTTGTGCGAAAATGCAATCGAAAATAAGCATTTAAGACTATTCGTCTAGACGTCTAGAGTTAATAGTGTCATTAGAACAATCGTTAATCGACATTAAATGTGACATTATATATTTCGACTTTTTCCCGTAACATGTATAAAATAAGTCATATATATATCTTTAATATTTTTGTACTGCTATGGAAACGACGTATTTAGGACTTGGTAAGTTTGTATTAAATTGTTAAATTACCGATTTTCAAAATTGTTATTTGAAATTATTTCAAATTCCCTCAGAAAATTAATGTTACTCATTCTTTTTTTCTTTTTTTTTTCATTTTTTAAGGCTTCAATGACACAGGTTTTTAGCCTACATTAAATCAACATTCAGACAAAACGATATTTATATACAGGTAAATTGCATATTAATGCAAATATTGATACACTATTTAATGTGAACGACTTAAGTTTATATTGTGGAAAAAATGAAAAATGTTCTGATTGCAACCGTGCTCTCATATTTGAGTATACCTTGCAAGCTTCGGTATGTTTGGGGCAGATGATGACAATTATTGTTAGAGTTACATTACAAGTATCTCATATAGATGCTAGTTCCTTTTTAATAAGATAAGTGTCAGGTGAGAGAGTGGCCTATTTTAGCTCGAGTAATGGTTACATCCTCTCTTCTATTTGTGCCAGGAGGATAATTTAACTTTTTTATGTACAATTTTACATTTCTCATATGACTTTCTGTTAAATTTTTTTGTTTATTATAGGTAGACAACTTATGAGGAATCTTTTACTAAATTTAAAAATATAAGATATAAAAATAACAATTTGTATGAGCTTCCATCATTAATTTTCAAATTTGGGCGATTTTAATGAATTTCTTCAAAATTTTTACTTTAAAGTTTTAAGCGATTATTAAAAAATATTGTGACTTTTGATATTTTTAAACTGTAGTTACATATACGGATTTTAATTACAATTTAACAAACCTATTACAGTGATCTACTCAGCATCTTCCCACTATATTAGTGTTCTGTGTATTCATGATAGTCACGAATTAAAATTGGAATTATTAAATCTTAACTTTGCCACTGGATGATTCGATAGCTATAGCAAACACGTAGTATAACAATTTTAATAGACTGAGCATTAATACTATTAAACGTAAAAATACACAGATGTTACACGCGATTGGCTTATAATACTTTATTACTATCGTATGTAAATAATATTTGTAATTGAATTTATTATTTTTTAATTTATATAAAACTGGAGAATATGAACGAATGCTTTTTATTTTCAAACCATCTGCAGGTTGTTAAGAGTCACTGGTATGGCACAACTTTTAAAAATTGAGACGAATATTTGTAATAAAAATATTATTGCCGAGTATAAGTGCGTGCCTTACCTATACGACTGTTTAGTGCTTTACTTCAGCAGCAAGTCGGACGCAAAGAATTATATTATTTGAATTTATATTTATTTTTATACTCAGTATAATACAATTTATGGATTCAATTTGTAATGGAACAATATTTGAACTCAGATATCTAGATAACTTTCTATTATATTATTATTATACTTATGTATATATTTATATTTTGTAGAGTAATAAAGATACTGATATCGATGGATATTTGCTGATCGCTTGAACCTCGTGTAATTTATTCTCTGATCAAATGTACTTATTATGTAATATTCAATAATATAGATTGGAAATAAAAATTATTTCATGAAAAAAATAAATGTTATTACGAGAGGGTACCAACTCATTAAATAATTAATATTACCTACCATTGTTGCAGCAGTCGGCCACGCGTTACATGTGTTCCTGTTGGTATAAACGTAATTTTTTTCGTACCACAATTTTTCGATGACTTCGTAATATTATGAAACGAATCAGTTTCTTTCTTTTGTTTTCGAATGGAATGGAAACATTTATTTTACATGAAAATTGTTTTAATTAGTATAAATATTCGAATTACACATTAACCTGCAAGAGATAAATTTTTTTTTTAAACAGTAATACTCGTATAATTGAGATAATCGCATATTGGATTACTTACTTTTGAAATGCCGCATACTCATGTGATTAATTCTTTTTCACACTTGTTATATTTCACATCATACCCATACTTACATAATTATGATATTGAAATTATACGCAAAAAAAATGGTCTGATAGAACCTAAAATAATTTCTAATAATTTGGCCCTTGAAAGGGTCGAGTAATGCTATTAAAATGTTTGTCTTATTCGCATGAAGCGTATTATATATTATTATATTTTAGATGGTCCCTACTGTCTACGAAATATTAGACGTCGGATGATGCACAATTTCCAATATCCTAATAACGGTCCACAATTATAATATGTACGTATTTATACTTATATATATATATATGTGTATATGTGTGTGTGTGTATTAGATAATGATCAAAGAGACGATAATAATGTACACAATAGGTATCAATATAATCCATCTAACCATGGAAAACAATTATTTTCACTCATTTGGGATCGAGCTTAAATCGTATTATGTAGATAGGTAACCTCCTACCTAATAAAATGTTTATAAACATATTTATATCATATGTAATTACTCCAACTACGGTAAATTATTTCTCAATTGTAAACGTGTACTTAAATTATTGGGAATTTTATTGCTCTGTGCAATACAGTCAATGTGCATTATACACGTTTGAATATACGGTCGTAATTTGCATACACAGATCTAGGTTAAGTCCATCTTAGAGCTTATGTTATCCAAACGTACCTATATATAAATATGTCAAGTTACGAACGCAATAAAAATAAAATGTATATGTTTATAATATATTTGAAACGGAAGGGTTGGTTGAAAATTCAAAAGAAATATAAGAAAAAGAGAAAAAAGCAAGCTCTGTACCAATGCATGATAATTAAAGCGGAAGAAAATTACATTCAAACTTGAACGTAAAAGCTCGAAAGTAAAAAGTAATTAACGTTAACCGGACATCCATATATATTATAATTTTTTTAGTTTATAATAAATTACATTGTTGTACAATAATAATGAACCGTTTGTAAATATCTACAGAATGTGTCGACGGTGACCGGTCATTAGTGACAATACAGCACGAATAAAATGGAATTTCTGTCAAAAAAAAAATACAAACGTGTAAATTTCGTGAATTTAATAATATGTAACATTACTGGCTCGTGATCGCTTTCTGCTGAGATTATCGTACAATACAAAAATTCTTGTGTGTATATTGGATTCAATAACTGTTAAAATGTTCGAGTTTTTTTTAAACATTTTTTATTATTATTATTTAAAGCGCTTTATTTAGAACATATTTGACATATTTTTCACATTACGCATGTCAATGAATAATTACCAACGTGTGAGATTTATCTTTATGGAATTTAGTGAATGCGTTACAAAAATGCAATGAATTCATCCGTATACGTACCTACTCAGACTTATAATATATATGTAGGGCGTAGGTGAGGACCTACATCTTTGAATCTTTCAGTCCTTGAGACTCTTTTAATGAGCCGCAGTGCCGAAAGAGTGATGAGTTTTTTAGCACCGCATATTTATACACAAGGATATAGAATAATAAAATAAATCGTAATACAATTCATTATGAATTAATCTATCATGTTTATTACACATAGTTTGTCTTAGAGAAATATTATTTTGATTAAATATAATAAAATATGTATATTAAGAAGTATTGGTTGTGGTTTAAAAACAAACGAAAATTAAGACTTTTAGTTAACAAATGATTTATTAATTCAACAAGACAGAACATATATTTCTCAGTCGAATTAATGTTATTCAATTATTTTTAATTTTTAGGCTGTGAAAAAATTTACAATCATCATGTTAAAAATACAGAAGGCAGGTATAATACGAGTTTGTATATACAAAATACCATACAAATATAATTTTAGTAAATTCTTCGATAAAAAAACAATATCAGCAATTTTCAAGGATTTACCCAGTTTACTTCAATTCGTCGTGCCTACATAGTTTGCTAATGACATAGTCTTGTACGAAACAATTTTGCTTGTTGGACTTAATGAATAATATAATTTTCAGAATTAAAATATAGTTTATTCTAATCTAATATCTGCAGTAGCCAGCGGGTAAGTATGTTAACTACTCCTAACAGTTCTATACTGTGCAGTTTAATGATGCCGGTGCTCGTCTTAAACGCACACTTCTATACTTACATCAATCACATTATCGTGTAGAAATACCACCGCGATAAATAATCATGTTTAATCAAAATCACGAAATCGTAAAAATAAGCTTTTAGGGATTATTCACATGTTGCTATACTAAAAGTTTCTCCGGGTAAGTTATACGCTTATGGTTTTTATTTTAATATATTAAATTTCTACTGCTATAAGTGACTGCTATTCAACTACAAAATATACTACAAATATATTCGTTACGACTTAAGGTCAACTTCCTTTTCTTTACGACTTCACATAACGGATGACATGACTCAAGTTTTCACAAATAAGAAAGGTGCGCTATCAATAATTTACCAAAAATATACGTATAGGTATCGACTTTTTCATAAAATTAAAAATTCCGGGGATTTAGTTTGGCATTAATACATTATTATTAATTACGAAAATGTATTTGATAAAAATAAGTATTTTAATTTTAATTGAATATCAAATGCGTGTGGTTTTGAATTATGGACCCTCCAAATTTCACTTTTTAACAATATAGACCAAATGTATGTATGGTACTAAACGGTATGAACTGTGTGGTTATGAACGGTAAATGTGCGGTTTTGTGCTCAATGATGCGTACCTATACAAATATTGTGTCTGAATAAATATTGAAAATTAGAGGGCAGACATAATAAATTATGCAGTGTTTATGAATATACAAACAAATTAAATTAAATATAGGTTTAACATATTGACATTACGAAAATCATAGACGGAGATTTGTTGGAAATTCAAAGATAGTTCAATTTTAAGCAGCATAATAAAAAAAATAATAAGATATTTTTTATTATTAGGCTTTAAACATCCGATCACTGAAAATATATGTTCAAACTCGATATGGCTACATGCAAAGATTCAATAAAATATTAGAGGTGCCAACACAATTTTTGATTCTAAATGGAGCTTATATATACGTATTGTTTCTATAATGATATTTATTTAAAATTTTTTTTTTTTGTAGGTCTACCATCAGGCACTTCGGAGCAGTAAAAAATAAAAATGATCACGTTCTTAACTTTGAGAGTGATTTTTGGTAGCAAATTTAATATAGTTGGTATAATAGTCTAATATATAGTCTATAAAGTCTTTGAGGGGTCAAAAGTAAAAAGCTCACACTACTATTGTTAGTATCAGGAGAAAAAAAAATTAAGAAAAGACTTGAATTCCTACCCAAAACCAGTTTTTGACAAAACCGATATGGTTTTTTTGGTGTAACATAAAAATAAAAAACTGTAGGTACTTGAAATTTTCGTGACATTTTTTTACTGTCATTTTCTATGTGTGATAAGGTTTTCAAATTATTTAGACTCTTTTTTTAGATTTTATTTCAATTGTTATCGATCAAAACTTTTTTGATTTATCACAAAACTTGAAAATTGTATAAAAGTCATAGACTCATGGCTATATGCAAATACAAGGTAGGTAAATATTTCTTATGTACATTAACTAATATTGTAGTACTAATTGAAACTCGTAAAAATCACGAAAAATTATCAATTTTTTGTAGTATAATGTTTGTAATTCTAATGGAAAGTGTAGGCTAGAAACTTAATGATTTAAAGAAGAATTTTAAAAAAATCGATAATAATCTCAGGTTCGTTTTTCGTGTGCAATTCCATACCATTGAATTCATATTGAACACACACATTACCGTGACTTACTCAACGACGAGGTACACTCAATACTTGGCTACTGTACAGCAGAATGTATGCCTAGTTTTTTTTTAATATACATAGCTTATATTTGATATATTATATTATATAGTATTCATAAATATTAATTAAGTACCATATAACAGTGCAATCAACCATCAACAGCGATTGATAGGTATTAGGTATACCTACATATTATAACATAGTATAATAGGTAACATTGATTAATTAAACCTAATAATATAATAAATCTACTTCCTAATAGAAAATATGAAAAATGAAAGAAAATATTTTGATTTTTAGAATAAGGCGAGTTGAGCCTAAGATAAAAACTATTTTCAGATCCCAAAAATAAATCAAAATAAAATCCAATTTGTATACCCGTTATATCAAATATGGTTATGCTTTGTCCAGACAAATCACATATATAATAATAAAATATGATATTGAGATTATAATAGGAGGACGGCACCTATAATTTGATTATTAAAAAACAACCAATTTCAAACGGTCGTGAACACATACAATAATAAATTGAGCAATAAACATTCTTCAAATCGAATTAGGCTTATTATTACTGACCTACATAATAGTGTGTCGCTAACCACTTGCAATTCATAATATTGTCGTACATGGCATGCACTTGGCCCTGGTTTGGTTTAAACGGGTCGTAACATAATACGAGGGTCATATTATTTTTGTTGGTTTGCGTTTGCACATAGTTAGCGTCTCCGCGGTAGAATGACCAAATATCCGTGTACATATTATTATTATTAAACTGATCGAATTTCAAAGGAGTAGACTGTATAGAAAATTACCTACGCATAATTACGTGCAGGTCGAAACTATGTTAAACATACAAATTTAAACAAAAATTAAAGCGGCACACAGGCAACACGTATAAACAAACAGCATATTATATATTACATCTATCTAGACATTTTAATCATTCTGGAATGCGTTACAATCATTGTAAGATGACACAATACCATAATAATATTCAGTGTTGAAAAGAATGCTTTGAAAAGTATTTTAAATATTGCTGAAGGGTTTGGAAAAGAATATGAATACAGCACAAATACTTTTTTTTGGGCAATTATTAAAAATTGAATACACATTATATATTGTATCACAGACACCATCGTCCATTTGGTAATTCTTCCTAAAATCTGCCCGACCCCATCATGAGTGAAATAATTATTATTATTAGGTAATAAAAACAAGGAGGTCGCTGTCTTGTATAGAAGGTTTCAGTGTAAGTAGGTACCTCGATATTGAGTAGATCACTGTAATGGATACGTTAAATTTGAATTCAATAATAAATCATGGCGTAGGTATTATTATATGCAAAATAACGATTCTGAGCGGCGAGCATCAGCCTCTATTTGTAAGGATATTTTATAATTTATTTATATAACTATATTGAGTTTATTTTTGTATTGGTAGCACTTGGCTATTACATGTTGAACTTTCGCTTAAATTATTTTTTAAAACATCATTATATCACATTATTAACTATTATGATATTATACTTCGTGTTATTTTTATTAACTTGACTAAGTCAATACTACGTACCATAAAACGATGTGAATAAGTCATCCTGATATAAATATAGCTGAAAATTAGTCTAAATATTAAAAAAACATAATTTACATGTTTTCATATTTTTAAATGTATTGCTGTATGTATACAACTTACGAGGAAGCTTCTAATAAATGTTCAAGCCTTTTACTTAAAAACGAAAATGTTGTGTTTCTTACATAAATCAAAAAAAAAAAAATAGTCAAAACAAGTCTCTACAATCGTTAATTTTAACAACATAAAAGAAAATGTGTTTTGTCGGAATCTGGTTTTATGTAAAAATGTTCAGTAAACTTTTGCTTGTTTTTTCCGATTATTTAGAAAAATAATGTTTTTAGAATCTGAGCAGAGTGATGAATGTATTAGTAGTATGACAAGAAGAGTTCTAAACACTCAGCTCCACAGCCCTTAGCCTGCAAAAAAGAAATCAATGATTTGCATTTGTAATTTTATTGGAAAAATTTTTAACTAGGGTTCATGGCTTTCATCATAACAATCGTTAACCGACATGTGTGACTATGTCAATTACAAATTACAATGGATGTAAATATCTAACAAATTACACCTGCAGTGTTTAAATACCAAATCTCGTCATACATTGAATTCCTAAAAAAAGTGTAGCTAAAAAATTATTTTTTTTAATTCCAGTAAAAAAAACATGTAAAATGTTGTATTAAAATTTCAAGCCTTAAGTATTAAAATTAATTGAATACTTTAATTGACATTTAAAATAGGTAATTGCATTTTTTGAAGTGTTGAAAAAATGTTCAGTCTCGGACATAAAGCTGGAAAATGTAATACAAGATCGTGCATAAGTTGTTTTTAAAACACTTTAAAAAATTTGAAAAATACGTTTTTATTAATACAATTTTTTTACAGTTGGTACCTACCTAGTTATTTTTATTTGAATTGTAACAAAAAAAAAAAAACAAAATCGATTTGC
This sequence comes from Myzus persicae, assembly GCF_001856785.1. Classification (NCBI taxonomy): domain Eukaryota; kingdom Metazoa; phylum Arthropoda; class Insecta; order Hemiptera; family Aphididae; genus Myzus; species Myzus persicae. Next base: position 199,381 of record NW_019103904.1, read on the forward strand.
TCGAAATCTGGTTTTGCGTAAAAATTCCCTTTTTTGTTTTCCTCTACTACTTTTAAAAGTGCAGGTAATTTTCTGTTTTAAATTTGATCGCCCAATGTGCCAACTACATCAAATTTTTTATCATATACCACTTAGTATATTCAGTATACTATATATATTATACATATACTATACCTACCTAGTATATACATCAGTTATAAGTACGCACATAAATCATTCAACACAAGTCATTATAATATTAATATATTTTTGATTTATGTGATTGAATTAATTTATGAGCATATTTATAAATTACAGAAAGATGAGAAAAATTAAGCCATAGGTAATTTATGGGGTATGGCATTAAGTAAAGATGTTCATGTACATTCATTAAAGTATGTATAAAACAAGTTTCTGAGAATTAAAATTATGTAAAAAAAAACCATATTGATGAGAAAAGTACTTTTTGCTCGGTAAATATATTAATTTTATAATTTGAATTTTGATTGCAACAATCTGTTTTATAACATAAAATATGTATTCATCAATTATACATAAAACAATATATTAATAGCTACTGTGCCTTGTGATAAATATTCGAAAAGATTAGCTTTAATTATATATTAATCAACATACTAATTATATTTTATCAGAACACTTTTAATTCTTAAAATATAGGTACAAATAACTGCATACAATTATAGAATACTATATGATAGGATAAAATACACTTTTTTGATTTAATTAAGTTATAAGTACTTTCATATGTTAGAAATTTTTGGTATTATTTATTCGAAATATTTCTATACAACTTGGATGTTTATAAAATTGTAAGGAATCAGAAACAAAGTAAATTCCAATGAAAAGTTTTTATTTTATTTTGTTTTTAAACTAGTTGAAATCAAAAAAAAAGGTGATCAATTGTTGAATGCGATCGCTCCTGAAAATATCAGAAAACAATTTATAAAAAAGCAAAACGATAATTCACAATATTTATAATATTCATCTTAGAAACATTTTCTTTCAGGAACATTATTCATCTTTTATTCAATTTATAAAAGTCAAGGTAATATTGTAAGTATAATGATGTGCTTTCATACTCAGGTATTAAAGTAGTATTTTTTTTCTTTCAGTCTAATACGAACTAGGAAGCTATTGTAAAGTAATAAATTCATTTCATACGTAAAATGAAATTAACGAAATGGTATATGCAATTTTTTTAATTCTTTTTGACATTATTATAGTTGATTTTTGCTTGACTTATTATTTATTTAAATTTTTTTTGTTACTCAACGTGTTATTTGTTTTACCTATTTGAATTACTTGAATGGTCAATATTTATGGTTATCCCGTAGAATTTGATTTAATGTAGTCACTATCACATTTTTAAATATCTTTTTCATTTTTGATTCTGAACGCAATGATTATTTTTACAATGTTGTTTTCATCACGTCTTTCTGTCATCAAGTTTTAGATCAGAATATATAATTAGTTTCAATCTTCAATAATTGTGGATTTTGTTGTAGATTGATGTATCAGCTGCCTCTGCGGACGAAGGGTAGCAGTATTCAAATAAATTTAGAGTAGACAAAATCCCAGTACATTTTTTTCTTAATAATTGAACAAATCGAACAAAAATCATCACAGTTGTTTTTTAAATTTGTTAAGATATACATTACCTACAAATCCATAGATATAATATAATATTAAATTCAAAGAATAAAATAAAATTAAAAAGTCTTAAAAAAACCTTTTATTAAGTGATGTTTTTTAGGATTATATGTGCTTTTTTCTTTAGCTTAAATTTTTTCATAAAGCTACAAAATCCTAATTCTACTTATAATATTATTTATTGAAATATTACACAAATGTGTACAATAGTATTTTTAATAATACTCTGAAATTAAACAAATTTATTCTATACCTAAACAGTGATTTTCTGGTATTGATGTATGTTCAAAACCTTTTTCGAAATCGATCACTTTAAGAATTCATTAATTTACACTTGTTTTGCAATACAATTTATTGTGTTATTTTTTTTTACATCTAATTTTAGATGATATCTTATAGATAGGTAATGGTATCTTATAGATTCTGAGTGGAACGAAGAATGTATTGATTTTACAACGACAGGTATTTTTTTATATTTTGTTTTATTTTTGTGCCTGTAGACACTTTTCTAGTATGAAAAATGCTCTGATCATCAACATCGATAGAAGTTTCTGATAGCAAATTGGATCTAGTTTGTACTTTGGTAGGTCAAAAGCAGAAAATGTTCTGATAGGGGAAAAAATACGAATCATATTAATATTATAAGTAAAATAAATTGTTAGGCAACCTATTTGTTACTTAAAAGTTAAGTATTCGTTTATACCTAATCACTTTTCATCTTGAAGAATGACGATTTATTATTGAATTAGAATCTAACACATTCATTACTGCAGTGACTTCCTCAATGAAGAGATACATTTGATACTACAACTGTACAGCAGAGCAATTATCTACTTCGCGGTTTTTCTTTTTTTGCTATTTTTTCATACAAATTAAAATTTAAAAATCTTTTATTTACCGCAAAGTTAATGTTTTAGATGTTTTGTAAATCGTATAATAACTAGTTAGAATTATTATTGGACATAACATCGTGTTATCAGATAGAAACTCCAACGTTAGTACCTATTTTTTAGTAGTTAGCACTAATGATTTGGAAATTTACCAGAATTATACGATGGGATGTAAGGATATTATTATTTTTTGGCTGCAACACTAGAAATAGGTAGACAGATGACGATCAACGTTTGTATATTTATAACAAACATTCTTTAGCTGTAAAGAGGAATCACGGAAATCAACACATCGGAATTACAAGTTGAAAATATATTTGCAGAAAAAATATCAGGAAAATCGAAAAAATATCTATAGTAGTGCGAATGGCTAAAATATTTTGTTCCCACAATGCCATTTATTGCTATCAGTTTTTAATTTTCGAATATTAAAGCAAAACTTGCATTTTACGTCGTTATAGTACGACATCACCAAAAAGAAAATCAACAACTAATGAAAAGAGACTGCGTGAAATGTGAATTATGTCAATAGTTGTGCATCGAAAATGAATGTGTTTTTTTTTTGAATTTCTTATAAAAATAATATATTTACCTAGCCACCTAGGCAGTTATATATTTGAACATTTTTTAAATCGGTTTCTTAATTTACCAAATATATTTACTGGATATAAATTTCGAATAGGTATTTTTTTTCATTGACCATTTAGAGGTAATTAAAGTAAATTAAATAAACACTGATTCTTTTATCAGCGAACATTCATCATCTCGAAAAATATAACGTTTTAAACATTTTTTCTTATATCGTTTATTTTTTAGATAAATGAATCAGTTATCAATGGACCAATATACCACGTATAATTTATGTATGCTACTTCATTCCTCTCATCTGAGTATTATTACTTATAACTTGAGTCTAACAACTAAACTATCTTTTTGATTTGTATTTTAATACAATAAAATTTTCAGAAAATATTCTATTTTCAAATATGTATAAAAATAAAAAAAGACAAAAAAATGTACTTAGATACCAAACAAAAAAAATTACAAAACATTTTATTTTTCAAATAGGTAATGAGTAAAAATTTTTTTTGAAAACTTATATTTTTCGATACAATTTATTGTTGAAATTATCACCTTGAATACACACGTTTATGTAAGTACATTATTTAGTCGATGACACACAAATTAAATTGAAAATAATAAAGCTGAAAATGACTGTCGTAAATATTCTCCATACACGTGTTATTAGGGTTCGAAATTATAATTTAGTTTAATACCCATTCATAAATATGAATTTTGAATGAGCATCTAATTATTCTTATTGAATATACAAAATTGCTTATGAATATAAATAGATAGATAGGTAATACGCTTAATTTCGATCATTTAATTAGTCAAATATTTAATTAGATAACTGTATATTTATTAAAATCAAAGATATACTAATTCTGTTGTAAATTATACTTAATATATTATATATGATTCACCGTTGAAATAAATTAGTTATCATCCATTTTTTTTCGTCCGAATGAATTACTTGTTTTTATAAAAATAAGTGAACGCTGGTAATTATATTTCTTCCAAGTAGAATATTATCCAATAAGATTTGTCATTTTACAAAGAAATTTACTTTAAGTATAAAGAAAAACTGCATTAACATAGGTATACATAATACTTCTTAAATCATTTTCATTACCATTTATGCACTAAAAAAATAAAAAAGTAATCTAATATTAATCATATTAATCTTAAGACAAACTTTTCTTATGAACTGCAGTTATTATTGTAATAGGTACGGTGTCTTACAAAAATTATTTGTTCGGTATTTAATTGTTTCAGATTTCATTATTTTAATTATTATTATATTACAATTATATTATTTGGTAAATTTTTTTTATAGAAATTAAAACTGGTCACATTTTATGAATGTTAAAATTTTGAATGTGTACTTACTAATTAAATTTCCCAAATTTACATGTGCAATTTAAATAACGTTAGCTATAGGCTCGGACAATGTATATACAAATTCAACTTTAAGTTTATTTTTTTTTTATGATAAAAAATAAATATTGGTACATAATATGCATTTATGTTAACATAATTATATTATGTTTATAAATCTATTTACAGGGTATTATAATAGTAAGTATTATTTAGACAAAAATTGTGTTGTATATTAATATAATATTTTCAATAGTAGGTTTATACGGTTGTTTGCAATCTTGAATTATGTATTTAAGGTATTTAATGTTTTATAGATTGTAAATATAGGTAATATACATTGTAACAAATAGGTATGTAATTTGATTTAATCGTTTTACTTAAAGATTTTATCAATTTAACATTATTTAACGGTCAAAAATATTTTCATATATCTAACAGCATTACATAATAACATATTAAAGATACTTCATATTACAGTGGGATGAATTAAAAACGGGAAAGCACAATATAGGGAATGTTTTCCAATGACCATTGAAGTAAAATTATAATAATAATAAAAATCCATTTACCATGTCAACAATAATGGCAGCGTAGTTTTATAATCGTATGCTATGCTCGATTTATTTTCATAATAAATACTACGGATATATTTGATTTTGTTTACGGTGAACATTGCAGAATCATTATATGTCAATCTGTTCGATAATCCTCCTCTCATGTTAATCCGTAGTTTCATTTAATTCTACCTAAATATACACTTAATTTATTCTAGCCGGCCTCTAAAATATTAATCTAACTTTAATTTTTTAATTCAGAATATCTTATTTTTTTTTTATAATCTGTAGTTTGTGACGAGCGTAACTCCCATATTATATCTGTGTGATGTATGTACTGTGAACTTAACATTTTGAAACATAAAAGAAAATATTCAAAGGATAAATAAAGCCGTAGGTATTATAAATGTATATGGATAATACATTTATACGGCTATAGAACAAAATTTACTACAGTTACTTAAGTTTACTTGATTTAAAATAAAACTCAAGTAAAAATGGTTTACTCATTTAAATTTATATATTTGCTGCCTATATGATATTAGATAATTGAACAATTATTAAAACAGTAAGAAAATTACAGGTCACAATATTATTACAATAATCATGCCATTTGATAATTCAATATAGTGAAGGGAACCCTAGTTGAATTGCAAACGTTTGACATAAAAACAAATTGAATGATAAAAATAATGTTGTAGGTAACTTTTAAATTCCTTTTTTTGCACTATTTTTGTAAGATAGTTCATTAGACATATGAGTAAACGTTAAGTATAAACTATATATTGGATCTAATTTATTATTAAAAACTCTAATAGTAGTTATAATATGTAATTATTATGTAAATCAAAATTATGTAATAGTATAATGACTATACTGTAATTATTATATACCTATGTCCTTTATAAAAATTAAATCATCCGTATTGTGTGATAAGACATATATAAGTATAGGTACCCAGTATAATTAAGTTATACATTTTTAAAGGTAAATTATTGAATAACATTAAACACACACTTTAAAGTTGTCGCATATATTTTAAGTTATATTTATTATTACTTAAGCGTGGATGTATCTCCTTTAAATAATACATACCTAGAACAAATAACGATTAATAATTATTGCAATTATTTTGTACCATGTAAATTGAGGTAATCTTATACAATAATTATATAATATTTTTAATATCTGTAATTAAAACTCTATCCTACATTTAATTTTCAAAGAAATATTTTGATCAGGTCCAAGCAAAACTTGCAATTTGCCGCCATCATCCACGAAATGTCTTAAGAATCATTTTCACTGTCAAAAAGTGTCAAAATAAGTAAATAATGAAAAAACAGAAATAACAACGAGAGCATTTTCCTGGAAAGTATTTCCTCGGTGTTTGTATTATTAAACATAATAATAATTATTATTCTTATTGTTCGGAGAAAAATGTATTTTTGGACTGATTTATACAAAGTTCAAAGTTTATGTTGCAGAAAATTTCACAAGAGTAAATGTTTATTTCTGTTTATTATGTACAACAAAAAAATAAAATTAATTCTTTGTTTTGATCATTACATCGTGGTTCACTTGTATTGAAAAAGTCGTTCCACTCTACCACTCTTTTAAAATAGGCGATATATAATATTATATAACAAGGTCGACTAGATCGAGTGAAATGGCTTCTATGATGTGTATCGTACGTACGTGTACCTAATAGGTACATAATAGGTGTAAACTAAATGTATTTTAATTGGAGTCGGCTTTACCCATTGTTAAAAGTGCATATTATTTGTTATCTGTGTGTTATTTTGCATTGAAGAAGTTAATTAGACACAGATATCATATTCATATGTGTGCATATCTGATGTAAAAAACGGAATCAAAAAGTGTATCTACGCTTGCATTATTACCGCCAGCCGGTACATAAGCTGTTGACTTTACAAAAAAAATATCATCTTGTATAGTATACAGTGTATACGATTTAATATTATATTGTCACATGCTGAACTTATTATACAATACTAATATATATCTAATATAATTTGGCACAACATGGATGTTTTAGATGAATGTACATAACAATATATAATAGTAAATACTATCGTTGTAATGAGATTTATTTACAATTATTACTGTTTCCAACACTTCGTGAGTCATCTTACAAAAAATCCTGTTACCGATAAACGTGAAGGGCATTTATACTTAAACATGGCGGTAAGCTTGGATACATTTTTCGTGTTACCAAGAGTCTCTGTATCTGTAAGTCCTTAAAAGCCCAGTGTCCTGAGGGCACTAAAGCAAGTATAATCTTATGTTTAAATGGCTTTTTTTTATTATTTTGTTTATTTTGTAAAATAATATATAAAAACACTTCAAATATTATTATTGCTCATTATTATTTGATGGAATGGCATAAATATTTATAAAAATGATAAGTTTCTGTTTATATTTAATTTAATAGCAAGTAGATAAATTCCAGGTAAACGTGTATTTTACAAAGTACCTATACTATAGCCCAAAGGCAATACAAATCACTGTAACTAACTAAAAAAAATCAAAATAATTTCCAGAACTTTGTATATTAAATCTATAATGACCCAATTTATTATACGAGATTTACAATTACCAGAGGCGAGTTAAGGATTTAAGGGCCATTTTAGGAGCACATTTACACCAAAAGCCTTTATTCCTTATAAAAAATATATATAATTCGTGATTAAGTACTTATATTTGGTGATTACATAGGTAATTATTAAAATGTGTTAATATTTTATGTCGTATTAAAGTAATCACGTTTTTCACAAATGTGTGAAATTATGCAAAAATCTAATTTGTCTAGTTAAATTTGAATATATTGGTATAATGTTTTTATTTTTTTAAGTATAATTTAAGTAGGTACTAGGTATATTTACTACAAGTACCTAATAATAATATGCGTATAGGTACCTAATATTTTGTCTTTAATAATGCAATTTGGTTTATTTATTGTAATTGGCATATTCTTTCTTTTTAATATGAAACTGTCAATTAAAAATACCTAGGTAAAATAAATAAATTTAAGTAGCGTACTCCAGTGAGTGGTGACAATGTATGGGAATAATATGATTGAAATAATTGCATAATGATGGGAAAAAATATTATTTTATGATTTAAAAATGTCAGGTCAGTTTGCTCCGAGCATCGCAGTAATCGCTCATTCTGCGTTTCTATTAATCTTGCCTAGCCGTTTGGTCGAAAATGGAACGTATCATAATCTACTGCTATTATCATGCTGAATATTTGAGTAGTCCCTAACACGCGCATACGTATAATACCTATATATATATATATTGATATTATTGTGTAGGTATAGGCAGGTACATCGCGGTACCTCTCTCTCTACGATATTGTAGAGTCTACAAGGTCCAAAAATGTTGAGCGCTTTAGGTGAGCGCCAGTCGCGGCACCGCAGCGGTAGCGTTGTCTCTGTCGTGTGTCGTTCGTATTTCACCGATTGTCCGGAACGCGACGACACCATATATCATCATCATATATTATTATTATTATTATTGTTATTTTTTTCTGACAAAATAATGTTTATGCAAACATTTATAATCGCGTGAGGCCCACACATTCCTCGGTGTATTTGGTTCACGCACACACACAACGTGTGTTGGCATATTACTATACACGTATAGTAATAATAACGATAACAATAATCCAATAATGCGCCTAGACAGACACACGACGACCCGTCACGGTGGGGGATGGGGGGAAGAAGAGGGGTCGTCGTGTGTTTCGTTATTGCACTACACTGCGATACTGTGACAATACAGCAGTCGTGTATAATATTGTTATAATATTATTGTGACGAAATCGCGAGCTCGGGTTTAGCAGTCGACGAGGGTTTTCGCAGTGGCCACGCGGCGGTTATTGCGATTTTTACACACTCGCCGTCTCGCCAGCGATCGGTGGGTGCCACTCGTCGTCGTATATTAGTCCGCTGCTGTCCGTGAACGATATAATATCATATTTTACCTCTTCCGCGGGACTATAGAGTTCGACCACATACCCACACCCCTACGTCATCACTGCACATCTCCGGCAGGACAACCCCTTCAAACGACACACCCGTGTACCGCGCGACTTCCGATATTATCACACGAGTGCACAGTATTAAACACACCCGCCGCAGGGGCCCACGTTGGTCTACTTTATATTACACGCATCAGCGGTGAAAACTTATATTCACCGCCGCCGCCATATAACTGCAGTTACGTGCCTCACTGTCATACCTCGTGAATTCCGATCCGTGCTTCGAGTCGAATTTCAAACCTTTTCACCGGCATGACGTCGACGAGAACGCGCAACAACGACGCTTTTTAGTCGGTGACCACCTGCCCACATATTATACACCTACACCGCAGACATCGTGTTCATTTCGTGATATATATATATATGCCAGAGATCGCCAGGTAATAATAACACTGTCTTCGATGAAATAACTGAATGTATTCGTTTTAAATGTGTCAATCGTGTAATTGTAATTATATTGATATGCCGTCGTTAACGCGTAGGTATAAAACGATTTCAGTAAAAACTGAGCACATTTTCAAGCAGAATGAAAATATTTATGGGCGCCTATATTGGGTACCTATGCCAACTCCTGAACTCCTCATACAGAAAAAAACATACTGCTGTACTTTCACAAGTATAAATATTAAAAATGTACTAATGGTTATAGCTTATATACAGGTCATTCAAATTACTGAAACGTTTTTATAAACTAGAATGTAATGGGTGAAGCCCAATCGCGTGTGTTCTAAGTTGGGGTGAGTTGCTCGCAGTGAGTACCTATACTTAATAAAACATCGTCATGAAATATGATAATATCGGTATTTTTTTGAACAATTATTTTTGAAAGAAATGTTTTTAATTTAACTCATTAAACTAATGAATTAAAAACATTGATTTTAGTTTTTATAGGCTAATATGATATTATATTTGTATTGTATCCGTAGATATCATACATGCACCATTGGCCCTTGAATTACAATTGTATATTTGATACAATCGGTATTTGTTAATATCGGATTTCGGGTTTAGCTCACCTCCATTAATTCGCTAATCGCTTTATCATTACTTACCTAGGTTAGGAATCTATCCGTTATTGTAATTATTGAGTCTTATTGTACATAGGTTATGGTTTTATTCCATAGGTATAAAATATGATTTTTAATTATTTAGTTGTATAGCACAGAATTTGTTATTTGTAGTCCACGTATACTGGAAACAAAATATGCAAACTATTTATAGTTTGACTCGGTAAGGTTTCTTTATGGTTTAAAATATTGTCAAGTCCATATCTTATAATTTTCAATAATAATAATAAAAATTGTTATAATTTTAGCTCAAATAAAAATAATAAAAATTGGTATGCAGTATGTACAAGTACATCAAAGAGATATTTTTATCACTTCTGCCCCATTGTTTTAATTAATCAGTTAGATTGGATAAATCTTATTTCATCTTGCAATATACATAAAAATATAATAATAATAATAATGAAAAAATAATTTTTTTATAGCTCATATAATAAAACAAAGTACATTAATGTATTATTAACAGTAAAATATTATACCATAAGAAGTTGACAGATAATTAAAAAAATTCACAATGAGGAAATGATTTAATCGTAGCGGTACAATGAGTTGTGGTAAGATTTTTTCAGTCAAAAGTTTATTACTTTTACCCTATAAACTAAGAAATAATAACACAATTTATTGATGTTTGGTAATATTCAAATGTTAAAATATAGGTTAGAGGTAAAAGTACATTCTTATTTTGGTATGTAGACAGAATAAGTACGAATAAATCCAAGTGTGTACACAGTACCCAATTTCCACGAAATCAACAACAAACTTTTTTGAACTAATCCTTCGAAAAATCCTTATCCAAGAATAAATTTAAATAAGCTTATTTTTCATTATATATATTTTTTGAGAAAAACCAAACATCGAGATTCATAGTTTTCACAGACTTATGATTTGTTTGACGTATTTTTTTGTCTATAAGACATTTTAATAACATCACTATTAGATATTATATTACTGACTTATTTAAATTATACTATATTTATCATTCAGTGATATTGATATAATATACGTTAGTAAATCATTTAATATAGAGGTATATATTATGTCTAATATTATTATACTTATGATTATTTACCATGTGCTGTTTTTTAAAAATAATTTTACATCGTTTGTATTGTGGTTTGTGACTATATAAGTCACATAATTTGTGTTTTAACATAATTCTCTTAATATAATAGTTTGAGATTGTGTAATTAATTTTTTTTTATATTAACAGTAGGTGCTTAAGTAGAAAAATGTATAACTTTAAAAATTAAATCTCATCGTAACTGTACTTTTTTATGATCAAATTAAGTGGGTATCTACTCATACTATGTGATATGAACCACTAGAACCAACCAGTTGTACTCAATTCAAGTTTGTCATAATTTTAAATTTATGGAGTTCATACAACAAAGAAGCAGTTTTAATTAAATAAAAGATAGAATTTGTTATCAAAGTAAAATTACTTACTTTTGATTTAAATATCAGACATACTATGCTCATAATGAATATGGACGACTATATGAGTAGGTAACTAATGTTAACAAAATGTATTAATTTTGAAATAACTAGATCATTTAGTTAAATCTCATTTATAATCATAGCAAATAGTTAAAAACTTCGCTAGAATGGAACGAAAAAATAAAAAATCTTTGAAATTTAATACATTGGAAATTTAAAACAAGTTTCTTCATAAGTTGTTCTTACGAAATTAAAAATTATAAAAGTTAGTTCAACATCCCGTAGATTAGTGTATTACTAGGTAATATAATAATAAATTACTAAATGTTATATGTCACCTCTCAGAATCGTTTTATGTCTACAATGATGTATCATTGAATTAAAATTGCAGAATACATCTATTACTGTGACTAATCCAATGATGGAGTACACTCGAAACATACTATATAGGTACAGCAGAGCGGCTTGTCTGGTTTTTTGATTTTGCCGTTATCTGGAGTGTGAAAATTCGTAATTGAGCTTATCTTACAAAATGCTATTCTTAAAATGTATAAATAAAATAATATTTAATGGTACATTTGAAAAATAATACTATAAATTAAAAATGAGGTATCCGTAGTTTTTTGTGAAATCAATAAAATGACTGTATATTTTTCATGGTATGCATATCCTACACAATGCTGTTAATGTATTCGAACTTGATATCATGTGCCTAATTGATATAGTTCTGTGTTCAAATATAAATGAATAAATGAATAATTTACTATTTTAAAAACGTTTAAATTCAAAACACTGTTGTTTAATTTTACAACATATTAATAATTTAAAGTACTTAGGTAGATAATAATAATAATTAGAGTTTCCCAAAGTAATCAATAATTATTACCTATCTAATTATGTATAAGGATGTTTTCAATCACAATTAAATTTTTAAATAAAGATTATTGGTGTAAATATGAATGGATTAATGGCAATATCAAATGACAAATAGTACTAATAATTGAATCATTTTTTGGTTCGTGTAGATACTCAACAATTTTAGTATAAATAAATATTAACCGGTTCCATTATTGAGCTTTATAGAGCTGGAGTAGAAGTTTTGATCTTAATTTACTAATTTACTAAGCCCTAGCAGTTGAAATTGGGCTTTGAAGAAATGGCATACCCCGGATTGTCAATATGATTCATTCTGATGGACATCACGATTCACGATTATCACAATCCTATCACAGGTGGAATAGCTGATTTGTCTGTTGAAATAAATTTATTTTGCCTCTGCTGTTAGATACTTGTTTTAGTTAGATTTTTAGGTATGTAGTATATTGGAAACTGAACTGCATATTTAGTTTAACTTATACACAAATAAGGATTTAGTAAACGAATGCAATTAACCAATTAAACTTCAAATATATATTTACAACTTAACCATTTTAATGGTTATATATCGTAATACTTTAGTTGTATGGTTGAGTGAACTTATTTTAACACCCGTTTTAGTCAGAACTTCGATGCTTCCGTGTCATTTATGTTCGATTTTAAGATAATTATCCACCCTAGGTCGGGTAATATAAAACACTTGAGAACGGTAACCTTTATGGCTTCATCGAGTGCGTAATAAATCAAGAATAAAACAAATTGATCCATTTATAAGTTAGAAATATTCTATGACCCGAAACAATAATACAAAAGACAATCGTTGTTAGTGATAATAAATATTTTTCTAACTCAGGAGTTCACTCACATGGGTGTCCGTAAACACTTAATATACAAGATGGGGGGGGGGGGGGTGGGGG